>NW_025394735.1:0-2045 GCF_016433145.1 Gracilinanus agilis | reverse complement strand
CCCAGGAATATAATAGCCAAATTCAAGAGCTTCCAAGTAAAGAAAAAATTTTAAAAGAAGCCAGAAAAAGACAATTCAGATATCAATGAGCACTAATCAGGATCACATAGGATCTGGCAACCTCCACACTAAAAGACCACAAGACTTCAAATATGATATTCAGAAAAGCAAGAAAACTGGGCCTACAACCAAGGATCACCTACCCATCAAAACTGACTATATACTTCCAGGGGAAAGTAAGGGCATTCAAAAGATAGAAGATTTCCAAGTATTTGCACAGAAAAGATGAGGACTAAATGGAAAGTTAGATATCCAACCACAAAAACCAAGAGAAACATGAAAAGTTAAATAAGAAACAGAGGGGAAAGAAAGAAAAATCTTAGTTTTAAATTTTCCTCTTTAAGGGCTTCAATAAGATCAAATTATTTGTTTTTCTATATGGAGAAAATTTAGGTATAATTTTCAAAAACTTCATTCACTATAATAGTAATTAGAAGAATTATTCATAGGAAGAGGTTGGAGTACTAAATGGTCTAAGATGATATGGGAGGGAAAATGGTGCAGGGTGAATATAAGATGGCACCAAGAGAAACTTGAATGAATAAGAAAAATAGGATATTCTATACCACTAAAAGAGGGCATGAGAAGGGGAGGGGATGAATACTATTTTAAGAAGGAGAGGGTTCCGGTTAAGATGGCGGCAGAGTAAGGAGCAGCAGCTTGATCTCTCCTAACCAAAGCATACAGGACTCCTCAAGTGGACATGAAAACGAATCCAGACAAAAGAAGGGACCCCACAATAGGATGCAGCATTGAAGGTACGTGGAATCGGGGCATTTCCACGCTATAAAGGGGTGAAACAGCTCTCACTAAAACGCAAGAGGAAGAAGCCCCTCCCCCACCCCCACACCACATACAGCCCAGAGGCCAGTGCACAAGAGTTAAAGCAGGTTTGGGGCACCATTAAGTCACTGGCAGCTCCAGGGCTTGTTTCTGAGAGCAGCAAGACTTAGGACCCCAAGAGGCTAAAGAACAAGCACAGACTTTCCTGAGCTTCTGCACGGGTGAAGGCAGTGCCCTAGACAAGGACAAGGATCTCGAGCGCAGCTTTGGACCTTGAATGGGGACCCTGTGTGGATGGGAGCATGGCTGTGGAAGCAGGGCCCTGAGACTGTTGAAGGAGCCTCAGGCAGAGGGGCAGACCAGGGAAGACCAGGAGGCTCTACCCCGAGAACAAAGAGACCTGAGACCTCGGGAGCCAAGAGAGCGAGGACAGACCCTGAGTGTGAGGATAAAGCTGAGAAGGTGCTGGGCTAACAACAATTGCAAGCCAAAATCGAGAAGCCCAGAAGAGAAAGATTACCAAGAAGAACTCTGGAACACTTGGCAACTTTTCCACAGAAAAAATCCAGACAACAGAGGAGGACAAACAAGTAATCATATCCAAACCTTCCCAAAACAATGAAAACTGGTCACAATCTATTGAAGATTTCAAATCTGAAATGTTGAGAAAGAGGGAAGAGATCTGGCAAGAAAATAACAGTTTAAAAGGCAGAATTTTGCAATTGGAAAGTGAGGTTCAGAAATCAAATGAGCTGATAAGCAAATTGAACACCAGAAATGACCAGATTGAAAAGGAAAACCAAAAGATTATAGCCGAAAACCAAAAGATTTATAGCTGAAAACCAGTCCCTAAAGGCTAGAATTGAGCAATTAGAAGCTAATGATCTCTCAAGACAACAAGAACAAATAAAACAAAGTCAAAAGACTGATAAAATAGAAGGAAACATGAAATATCTCAATGAGAAAGTGACAGACCAAGAAAACTGGTCTAGAAGAGACAATTTGACAATCATTGGTCTTCCAGAAAAACCAGAAATTAATAGAAACTTGGACTCTATACTAAAAGAAATTATTCAGCAAAATTGCCCTGAAGTTCTACAACAAGAGGGCAATATAGACATTGAAAGGATCCATAGAACACCCTCTAAACTAGACCCAGAAAGGACAACACCCAGGAATATAATAGCCAAATTCAAGAGCTT
>NW_025394734.1:0-2618 GCF_016433145.1 Gracilinanus agilis | reverse complement strand
TGCCGTTTCCCCGGACCCCTCGGTTGTGTCCGGCTGGACCCGGACAGTGGCGCCCAACGCGAGGCAAGGCGAAAACGGCTTACCGGACAACTGAGGAGCAGCTGTCGCGGCCGCGAAGACGTAACGGGTAGAGGCTGAGCAAGACGCCTCGAGGTAGGGTAAGTTGTCCCATCCCCCATAGGCATTTAAAAATCAAGAGTGTTTCTAAAAAAGGTGTGTGTGTGTGTGTGTGTGTGTGTGTGTGTGTGTGCTAGGAAAGTGGAAGGAATACGTGTGCATGATGGGAAAAACACTCTCGAAGGAAACAGTGTTCGTGACTGAACTAAAACATAGTCTTAGGAAGAGAGGCAGCAGAGTAAAAAAGGACCTGTTCAGGTTCTATGGCTTGATTCGTGACTTTCTTAAAGAAGCCGACACGAGTCAACAAGTCTCACACCTCCTCAGCTTGGCTGAGGACGCTGTCTTAGAATCTAAGATAAAAAATGAAGAACCAAACTCGACTAAAGAACAGAGCTCGCCCCTCAAGGGGAATGAGCTTCCCTCGTCCCTCTTAGACAAACCTATCAAAAATCCCTCCCTTGAGGAGCCCCTTGTTCCCTCTAAGCCCAGACCGCGCCTTTATCCAGTCCTATACAGGGACCCTCCTCAAGATAGCACACTTAATCCGGCTTATCAAGCAGAGCTAGAGGAGTAGACAGCCCGCTACCATAACAATGGCGCTCTGAGGAATAGACCTCCTCCCTACAACCCCCCATCCCCCACCATCCAACTTGCCCTCCCACATGATTCCTCTGACTCCCAGCAGGAGGAAGAGGGGGAGGAGGAAAGCGGATCCCGTGGAAATTCCAGGGCCGCAGATACTTCAGGCCTCCCTCACCATCATAGGCCAATTTATAAAAAATTAAAAATTAAGCACATTAAAGACCTGCATTCGGCAGTTAAAAATTATGGCCTGAATGCCCCTTTTACACTCTCCATCCTAGAAGGGCTTGGAGGAGAGGGACACATGCTCCCCTCTGAATGGTCCAAAGTTGTGCAATCTGTCCTATCCCGAGGGCAATTTCAGACTCCCACCCCCCTTCAGGCTCAAACCCAAAGACCACCTCCCAGCGTTTGCCCTAAATGTCGAAAGGGTCGGCACTGGGCTCGAGATTGCCGAGCCAAACCTCAGAACTTTTCCCCAATGTCGGGAAACGGGATGCGGGGCTCCCACGGGAGCCCCTGCCCAGTTCCCTTACTCAAGCCACAGCCCGCAGCGCAGGCCTGGACCTCTGTGCCGCCTCCACCCGAATATTGACCCCTGAAGAAGGCCCGGTAGTCCTCCCCACCAGCAAATTCGGACCACCGCCTCCTGGCATGTTTTTCTTGGTCATCGGCAGGGCGCTCACCACCTTACAAGGTGTAGTTGTGCACCCCACCCTTGTTGATAACGACTACACAGGGGAGATAAAACTTATCATAGAATCTCCTCACGGTCCAGTTACCATTCCTGCCGGTAAACGCTTAGCTCAGGCCCTCCCCCTCCCCATGATAGGCGATTTTCCCGCTGCAGCCCAAAAACGAGGTCCTTCCTCACCCGGCTCTTCCAACATTTATTGGGTACAGCAACTTACTGAGTCCCGACCCACTCTGCAACTAAAGATCGAAGGAAAAACCTTCACAGGGCTGCTGGACACAGGGGCAGACTCTACTGTCATCTCCCAGACAGATTTTGTGCAGCCTGGGGATGTGAACTGGATATTGGATCCAGGCAAACCAGGATTTGATATCAATCCTAATTGTAATCCCCTCATTATCACATTTACCAACGCGGGGAAACGAAGTGTTAAATGGACAGATGGCCATGACAACTGATTTAGAAGCCCTCGAAAAGTCTGTCACGGCCCTGGAACAATCACTCACTTCTCTGTCAGAGGTAGTCTTACAGAATAGGCGCGGTCTTGATCTCCTTTTTTTAAAAGAGGGGGGATTATGCGCAGCCCTCAAAGAGGAATGTTGTTTTTACGCTGACCATACTGGCGTAGTAAGGGAATCTATGGCAAAGTTGCGTGAACGGCTAGCCCAGAGGAAAAGGGAAGCCGAGGCACAGGAAGGATGGTTTAATACCCTTCTCAGAGGTTCTCCTTGGCTCTCCACTTTAATTCCCACTATTATTACACCTCTCTTTATATTTTTATTGATCTTAACCTTTGGCCCTTGGGCCTTCCAACGTCTAACGAAATTCATCAAAACTAATGTTAACTCAGCCCTTGATAAGTTCCCTATGGTTCAATACCATCTTATTGAGATGATGGACACAGAACAACCTTGTGACACTCGTTTGCAGTTTTCCAGCAGGGCGGTAACCCAATGACGGGAGTAGCACATGTCCTCAACCCTTGATGGTTGAGTAACTCCCCCTGTGTAGCCTAAGACAGGGGCCGTCGCTGCCAATCTCACTTATGGATTGACCAGGGAACACAAGGTGTCTTAGGAAAAACTTCTGGTGTTAAGACAGACTTGGATTGAACAACGACCAAAGGTTAATAAACTTATCCCTTATGCCTTTCTATTTAAAAAAGAAAGGGGGATTTGTTAGGGACCAAGACTTTAAGAAAAGATAGTCACTCTTCTAAGAA
>NW_025394733.1:0-8748 GCF_016433145.1 Gracilinanus agilis | reverse complement strand
GTGATCTTGAAATCAAAAGGGAATATGATGATAACTACCTAACCTCTCTAGATAAAGTACTGCCAAAATATAGCTAAACCCTCACATATTTGAAACTACTCTCTGATTCACTCTCCTTATTCACTCCTCACAGACATTAGGTAAGGGAAGGAAGGTAGGGAAATGAGGTAGGGTATGGAGATTCAAAGGGTTTAATCTAAATTAACAAATCTCAAATAAATACTCCAAAGCTAGGCTAAATTTTCAATCTTTAGAAAGGAGAAGAAGCAGCTCAGCTGGCCCTGGCTCTCTCCATGAGGTCCCAGGTCCAACTGAAACTTTCTTCCAAGATTCTAAACTCCTAACTGACATCAGAACTCAGCCAAAGCCTGTAAAAACTGCTATGACCCCCCTCTCTCTGTACTACAAATGCCCCTTTTCTTTTCAAAATGTGCAACTAGTACCATTTTAATAGTTACCAAAGTCTAAGGGATTACTACTCTTAGATTAAGCTAAATTCTAACTAATCTCTTATCCCTAAGTTTGCAAAATAAGAAAAGGTTGCTATCTCCTAAACTATGCTAAAACTAAACTAAGCTAAAACTAAGACAGGTTAAGGTAAAAGCATAGGAAAGGAATGGGGATTTCAGTTTTGCAAAAAATTTTGAACAGAAAGGAAAAACAAATTACATTTAAACATTCACAAACATTCTTAAGGCTAATTTTTTTTTCTAACTAGAACAAAGTAATGAATTTCTATCTATGCATTTATCTAATTTTATGAACTATTCAGAAAACTTAAATAAGAAAAAGTTTTGCAAATATTTTTTGTAAATAAGCTTCTAAATTCTAGTTCTCTTGCTAAAGTTAGTGTATGAATAGGTTAGTACACTTATGCCTATGTTAGAAATGTTAGTAATAATAAGTAAGGCTATATTATTTTTAAGTCTTTTGGTTAAACCATAGACTTTTGCTATGTACAATATTTGCAAAGAAACTTAGGAAAATCTGTCCCTGTACTAACTTACTAAACTAACTAAACTGTCCCTGTGTGTTAGTAAAACTTATTGCTAATGGTTAGTAAGCAAAATTACATATTTACATGACATGTCAGGTGATTTGAGTAGAAGGTCTGAACCAAAGAGGAAAATTGTGCTAAGGCAGACAAGTTCTTCTCTCTTAAGTGTAAGTTTTTGTGTTTCACATGTAAATGTGAAGTCAGGAAAATGTTTTATGTGTTGACTAATGACTTATCTGTGTAATGATGTGTTACATAATTCCTCCACCAGAATTCTTTTGCAATTAGCATGTACTGCTTGGATGGAATCTAGTGTTGTGTGCAGTAAGAATTCTGTTGGGTGTAAGTTATCTCTTTCCAAATACATGTTTCCAACGCTGATCCGATGTTCCTCTTCATAGTGTGGATGTCCTTCTTACGATTGCTGTATTTGGTCACGGATGTCTTTGTAGTTCTCAGGTTTGCTGTCCTCGTGAAGATCTGTGAAGTCAGCAATGCCTCACTTGTGTTTGATGCACCAGTGCTTGTCAACTTGCACTTGTGTTGTTTGATGCACCAACGCTTGTCACCTTCTGACTTGGGTCAGGAACAAAATTTAAATGTCTATCATATATGATTATTTTCTCTTCTTCTTTTCTTTGTGGTTTAATAAAATGATTATAGGTAACAAAAAAAGTTCGTGATTAAGTCTTTGTACTTTCATTCATTCGTTATCATCAGTTTCTAGCTCTGGTATTGATTGCAAATCAAATGTTGTGTCTTCTTTTTTCATTGATTCTTTTCCATTGTCATAATTATTTACAGATGATTCTTCTAAGTGATTGAGATTGGGATAATCATTTGGGTGTAAAATCTGATTGTTTACTGGCTCTTGGTCTACTTCTGATTCTGATTCATGCTCTGATTATTGTTCTGATTGCTGTTCTGTTTCTATGGTCTTATGTATAGATTTTGGATTTTCTGAGGACTTGCTTGATTGATCAGTTGGTGCTAATTGATCTTTGTGTTGTATAGTTTCTGGGTCTTGTGGTTGTTGTTGGGACACGTCTTTTGCTGGCTTGACATGGGTGACATGGAACCACAGATCCTTTCCTTCAATTTTGATTGCACTTGGAGTTGTTAAAATTATTTGGAAAGGTCCAAACCACTTGGGTTCTAACACAGATTTCCTAGCAAAATTTCTGCTATAAACATAATCTCCGGGTTGGAAATTGTGTAGATTGAAATCAAAAGGTACTCTTTGATGTATCAAGCCTAATTTGTGAAGTTGATTTAATCATTGCTTGTGCAATTTGATATATTCGTATAGCTTGCATTCCATACCTAGGTATGATAATTTGTGAATGCTTTAAGGTGCTTTGCCATGGAATGGTGGATGTTCATACAGCATTTCAAATGGTGAAATATGTGAGATGATGTTGGGTTGGCTTCTTAGGTGGAATAGTGCTAATGGCAATGCATCGGGCCATTTCATGTGAGATTCTACACATAATTTTGCTATAAGATTTTTCAGAGATTTATTCATCCGTTCAATCTGTCTGCTGGACTGAGCCCTAAATATTGAGTGAAGATGTCTCTTAATTCCTAATGTTGCATAAACTGTAGCTAGAATCTTATTCGCGAAATGGGACCCAGAATCTGATGCAATATGTAAGGATATAGAGAATCTAGGTATTAATTCTCTTAGTAAGATTTTCACAACAAAAGCTGAGGTGTTAAGCTTTGCTGGAAAAGCTTCTGGCCATTTAGTTAATCTATCCACTATTACTAAAGCATATCTATAACCTTTACTCCTTGGCATTGTGATGTAATCAATTTGTAAGCATTCAAATGGTGTGTAAGCTAAAGGTTTTCCTCCCAGACTGTGAACTTTTGTGATTGTCTGGTTGTAATGCATACAAATTTTGCACCTCTGTGAAATTCTCATAGCAACTTCATATATGCCCCTTGCATTCCAGTACCTTTGTATAGAATCTGCCATGCCCAGACTTCCATAATGCCCTTTCTGGTGTAGTGCATTGCAAAAGGTGTAATATAGGTATTGAGGTAACATAGGTTTTCCATTTGCTCCCAACCAAACTCCATTAACAAGGTATGCACCGTGATGTTTCTTCCATTCCTTCACTTCCTTTGGGGAGTATGCATTTTTGAGATCTTCTTCCACCAAAGATAAGTTAAGAATTGTAAGAGGTCCATACTTTGCTGCGTATTTGGCTGTTAACATCGGCATGTTTGTTCCCTAATTCCACTGGTCCTTGGATTTTTGTATGAGCTTTGCAATGGATGACTGACACTTGGGCTGGTAATTGGATTGCATCCAACAACTGATTAATTAAATTATCGTACGCTATTTGTTTGCCATTGGATGTAATGAAACCTCGATTTTTCCAGATTCCAGCAGAATGATGCACACTCGAAAAAGCATAATGAGAATTGGTAAAAATGTTAGCTTTGAGATTTTCTGAAATTTTCAGAGCGTGAATCAGACTGACTAATTCTGCCCCTTGAGCACTCATGGTAGATGGTAATGATGAATACCAAAGGGTCTCAGAGGCTGTCACTACGGCTGCTCCGGTATATCTCTGATTGTCTACTATATATGAAGATCCATCTGTGAATAAGGTCATATTGGGGTCTTTCATTGGCTTATCATCTAAATCAGGTCTTGTTTTATGCAAGATGTTAAGTGCATCTTCACAGATGTGTAGACTTTCTCCTTCCAGAGGTAAATCTGGAATCAGAGTAGCAGGATTTAAGTTTCTGCACCGGTGAAAAGTTATATTTTCACTAGCCAACAGGATTGCTTAGTATTGTGATAATCTTTGAGAAGTGAATGCCTGCAAGTTGGTGTTTCTTAAAGTAGATTCCACTTGGTGTTGGGAAAATACTTTCAGTTCACTCCCTAATACCAAGGATGAAGACTTTCTAATCATGATGGCTACAGCAGCTATGGCTTTTAAACAACTAGGCTTACCACGAATCACTGAATCTAACTTAGAGCTGTAGTAAGCAACTGGTCTGTCTATTCCTGAATGTTTGTGTGAGAACACTGGAGGCTATCCCTTTGTCTTCATTCACATAAAGTAAGAATGGTTTGTCATGATCAGGGATACCTAGGGCTGGAGCTGATAGAGTAAGTGATTTCAATTTCTCTAATGCATGGATATGTTCTTTATTCAGCTTTAATGGTTCTGGAACTTCCTTCCTGGTTAGCTCTATCAGAGGTCTTGTGATGTGAGCATAACCTAGAATCCAGTTTCTACAGAAGCTCGTTATTCCTATGATTTCCCCAAGTTGCTTTTTGGTCTTAGGCAAACTCAAATTTTATATATCTTGTGTTCTCTTTTGGGAAATTCTTTTGGAACCTTTCTCTAGGATGAAACCTAAATAATTTACTTTTTCCTTCATGAATTGAAGTTTCAATTTGGAAATTTTATGGCCCCTTTTGCCTAGCTCTTTGATTAAGTGTACGCTATCAGTGTAACAGACTTCAGCAGATGGTGACATTAGCAGGATGTCATCAACATAATGTACCATTTTGCTGTCAAGGAATGTTATCGACTTAAGGTCTCTGCAGAATTTGGCAGAAGACTGAAGCTGAATCTGCAAATCCCTGGGGCAAATGAGTCCAAAAGACAGATTTACCCTTCCATGAGAAAGCGAACAGCGTCTGGCTGTCTCTGTGCAGGGGAACAGAGAAGTACGCAGAGCTTAGGTCCAGAACAGTAAACCAAGCAGCTTCAGGTGGAATGGCTGCAGTGATTTGCGATGGACTTGGTACCATGGCATAGGTCTTTTGCACTTGGTCATTTATTGCTCTGAGATCTTGTACTAAATGCCATTGAGTCTTCCCATCAGGAGATAATTTTGCTTTCTTTATTGGCATGATTGGTGTATTGTATTGTGAAAATCCATATTTTAATATACCCTGCTTCAATAAACTATGATGGGTTTCACTCCTTCTATCACATCGTGACTAAGTCTGAACTGAGGAATTCTTGGACGTAAGCCTTCTTTCACCTCTATCTTTACTGGTTCTGCTGACAATATCCTGCACACCTCATTTGAATTTTTAGCCCACACATAATCTGGAATATCATCTGGAACCTCATAGATGTTATCAGTTTATTGGTATGATGGTTCCTCATTACATGTGTCTAAAAATAAAATGGGATGGTGTTTCAGAGATCTCTTGGGTATGTGTAAATAAATTTGTCCATCTGGTTGATATTGGATGGTTGCAGCCAATTTGCATAAAAGATCTCTTCCCACAAGGTTTGAAGGACATGATGGCATCAATAGGAAGATGTGTTCAAGAGTCAGAGGTCCAAATTTTAGCATTTTAACCTTTAGCTTCGGGACTTGTTGTGCTACCCCAGAAGCTCCTCTTACTCTTAAACTGCCTTGAAATTGACATCCTTCAGGTGGTTCTCGTAGTACGGAACAAGTTGCCCCCGTGTCCAGTAGTCCTTCATAGTGTACCCCCCCTACCCCCGATTTCTAGAATAACTAAGGATTCTCCACTGTCATTGGACTTCACTGGCACTAAGGGTAATAAAGAATCTCAGTATTCTGTGTACACTTATCATTGATTCTGTGTTGCGTATGGTCTTTTGTCTCTAAACCCAAACTTCCTATAGCACCATTAGACAAGTTCAGTTTAGAATCAGGATTATAGAAAGCAGGCTTAAAAAGCATACTCTCATTGAGAGCTTGTAAGTCATTGTCATTATTGCAAATTCCATGTTGGCTTTCATTAAGGGCTTCAGAAATGGAGGTTTGATTTGATTTACCTTCCACTCTGCTATTTAAAGAACTGTCAAGCCTCAAATCAGCAATCTTCCCTTCAGTAGTATCTGGGAATGTATGATAGTTAGATTGTTAGATCCCTTCAACACTTCAGGTACAACTACTGATTTAAAAGCTGACCTATTTTGTTCCCTATTTTGCCCTACTGTTTTTGTGACTGACATCAGATGATTTTTGTTATCAATCACAGTAACAGTCTCATTGATGTTATGCTTAGCCACACTGATTACAGAAGAAAACAACTGTTCCCTATCTCTTCCCCAAAGTTTAGGATGAAATTCTGTAGCTAAGGGGTTGAGAAAGGTGGATTTTGCATTTCCTACACAGCTACTATCATCTTGCCATTCAGTGGGTTGTTTCTTTAAATCAAGTTCTTGCCAACATCTAGACTCTTTTGCTCTTTTACCTCTAACTGTGACATTGTGTCTAAAGCAATTGAATGGGAAAGAATTGTTGCACCTAATTCCCCCGAGGTTACTGAAAGTGTTCCTTTCTGGAAATTTTGTAAATCCTCACCATAATGTTCTTTATTCAAGTTGCCCCTTTGCTTTATACTTGGAATAAAGAGAGGAATTTGAGTTTTTGATGATTCTAAACCAGTTTGCAAAATCTTGTGATGTCTTTGCAATGGTCTGTCATGCTTTCCACCCAATGTGTGATATAGAATGAGAAAACTGATCCCTTATATAATCATCCTCCTTAATGCCAAAGATTTCTTTGCGCATTTGCATTATCTCTTCCCATTGCTCATTATCTACCACAGACCTATGTGTATCCTCTGTGAAGATTACTTTAGACACTTTCTCCATTTTGCCCAGATTTCCCATTTTGCTTTCCTCATTTCTATTAGACTTTGCCACACCCAAATTACATTGATTGGTAGGTTTTACATCAGGAATCTCGATTCATAATGATTTTTTCAGTTTTGTTCCTATTTGTACATATCTCTCCATGTCATCTAACAAAAGTGTTTGGCTATACTTTTTACATGTGTATGATTGCAGCAAGCACCCTCATGTTTATCTTCATCATGTCTTTTAGATTCATTATTCCTAGCCCATTTTGAATTATAAAATGTCTTTCTATTATCTCTTTGATTATTGGGTTTTGAAAAAACTATCTGTTGCTTAAATCTACAAACATGAATGACATGCCCAATCTTCCCACACAAATAACAACGGGGTGATGATTTTGATTTTGGGGTGCTGTTGGCAGGTTGTCTAAATTGATTTCTACTTGTTTGGAGAGCAAAATTCTTTTCCTCTTCAGTTTCCTTCTCACGTCTAGTCTGCTTTAATTGGCGCTTTAAATCTGCTATGATCTCATCTTTATCATTATCAGATTGCCTAGCCATTCTTACTTCTTTCTGTTTTGAATCATGTATATGCGCTGCATGTTGCCTAATATCCTCCAGTGGTAATGATTCCCACTGTGGACAACTTTGCCTGAAATAATTTTGTATTGGGATTGAGGTTCCCTTTACAAATTGTCTCCTTATATCATCAATTGTATCCTGGGCATGTGTGTCTCTAAGTCCTAGAATTGTTTCTGCAGCTTCAATAACTCTATCAAAAAAAAAACTGCTTGGGTGTTCTTCTTCCCCTTGCCTCAGTTTTTCAAATTTCTGCTAGGCATTTGGTCTTTTTGCAAATGATCTCATTGCTTTGATAAGATCAGCCCTGCATCTTAACAAGTATCTCACGTTAGCGTGTTGAGTGAAATCCAGGTCCTGATGCACCAGTGGCCATGACTCTAAATTGGGATTCGTCCTAGTTTCATTGAGGAATTTTTCCTTTTCTGAGGGAGAGTAAAATTCCCCCAAAAGAAATTCAACATCATCAAAACTAGGGTTGAAAAGAGTGAACACCCATTTTAATTCTTTCAAATTCTTGTAAGGTTTTTCGTAGAACTTGGGAAAATGCCTTTTCAAAACTTCCATGTCACTAGGAGTGAATGCCTTGTATGTTTTGACATGCACCACCCCCTCTTCAGGCTGCACAATAGTCCTGTCCACTATTGGAAGTACAGAGACCACCCATTCCTTTTTGAATAGGTTGCTCTTTCTCGGTTTCCTTTTGCCCCCAAAATTTAGATTCCACTATTTCTAGCTGTAAGATCGTGTGCTTATCGAGTTCTTTGCCTTCATGGATTCATTTTAATACCTGGAACAGTAGTTTGATGTTATCTACTAGTTCCTTGCATTTATTATCGGGTTTTGGAGAAGATGCCTTGTAATAATTGAACAGGTGAGTCAGTACCACTTTTGAGATTGTCATAAAGTGCCATAGAGACAGAATAACTGCCACAGCCGTGGGTATGAAGCATATACACTCAGCTAATGAAAGGCAAACCATTTATAATAATCATAAATTTCAAAGAATTGCTGTATTAAATTTGGTACCTTTATCAGCCAAAATGTATATAGTCCCTGCATAAAAGACCAAATCAGTAAGGAAAGACTGCCTAACATGAAAGTTATTTTTGCAAAATTCATTTTCTTTTGATTCAGAAGATTGTAGGTTTTTGTTTGACTGTGCTCACCAGATGTTATGGGAGAATTTGGGAAAGGTGTTAGGTTAAAGGGGATTTTTAAAATATATTTTTTAAACCCTTACCTTCTGTTTATTGACTTATAGGTGGAAGAGTGGTAAGGGTAGGCAATGGGGGTCAAGTGACTTGCCCAGGGTCACACAGCTGGGAAGTGTCTGAGGCCAAATTTGAACCTAGGACCTTCCGTCTCTAGGCCTGGCTCTCAATCCACTGAGCTACTCAACTGCCCCCTTAAAGGGGATTTTAAAGGGATATTGTCAGGTACTTGCTAGGTAGATAATATGAGTTGCAGGTAGGATGTAATGGTGAAATTCAGGATATAATATGAGGCTGAAGTCAGGGAGTATAACACTGAAGGTAACAAAGATCTTCAGGGAAAGGAGGAATTAATC
>NW_025394732.1:0-1290 GCF_016433145.1 Gracilinanus agilis | reverse complement strand
GGTATTCCTTCCTCTCCCTATGAATTATTCTTCTGATTACTATAATAGTGAATACTATAATACTGAATAGAGTTCACTACAGAGAATTATACATAACATTTCTCCATATACGAATACAAATAATTTGATCTTATTAAGGCCCTTAAAGAGGAAAATTTAAAAATAATAGTTTTCTTTATTTCCCCTCTGTTTCTCATTTACCTTTTCATGTTTCTCTTGATTCTTGTGGTTGGATAGCAAACTTTCCATTTAGTCCTGGTCTTTTCTGTGCAAATACTTGGAAATCTTCAATTTTTTTGAATGCCCATACTTTCCCCTGGAAGTATATAGTCAGTTTTGATGGGTAGGTGATTGTTCGTTGTAGACCCAGTTCTCTTGCCTTTCTGAATATCATATTCCAAGCCTTGTGGTCTTTTATGTGGAGGCTGCCAGATCCTGTGTGATCCTCATTGGTGCTCCTTGATTTCTGAATTGTCTTTTTCTGGCTTTTTGTAAGATTTTTTACTTTTACTTGGAAGCTCTTGAATTTGGCTATTATATTCCTGGGGGTTGTCCTTTCTGGGTCTAGTGTAGAGGGTGATCTATGGATCCTTTCAATGTCTATATTACCCTCTTGTTGTAGGACTTCAAGGTAATTTTGCTGAATAATTTCTTTTAGTATGGAGTCCAGGTTTCTATTAATTTCTGCTTTTTTTCTGGATGACCAATGTTTCTCATATTGTCTCTTCTAGTCCTGTTTTCTTGATCTGTCACTTTCTCATTGAGATATTTCACCTTTCCTTCTATTTTATCAGTCTTTTGACTTTTTTTATTTGTTCTTGCTGTTTTGAGAGATCATTAGCTTCTAATTGCTCACTTCTAGCCTTTAGGGATTGGTTTTTGGTTATAATCTTTTGGTTTTCCTTTTCAATCTGGTCATTTCTTGTCTTCACTTGACATGCCTCACTTTCTAATTGTGAAATTCTGCCTTTTAAACTGTTATTTTCTTTTTTTTTTTTTACCTTTTTTTTATTTTTTTTTAAACCCTTAACCTCTGTGTATTGACCCATAGGTGGNTTTTTTTTTTTAAACCCTTAACTTCTGTGTATTGACCCATAGGTGGAAGAGTGGTAAGGGTAGGCAATGGGGGTCAAGTGACTTGCCCAGGGTCACACAGCTGGGAAGTGTCTGAGGCCGGACTTGAACCTAGGACCTCCCGTCTCTAGGCCTGGCTCTCAATCCACTGAGCTACCCAGCTGCCCCCTAAACTGTTATTTTCTTGCCAGATCTCTTCCATCTTTTTCATCATCT
>NW_025394731.1:0-11071 GCF_016433145.1 Gracilinanus agilis | reverse complement strand
CATATATTTTTATTAGAAATACATGAAATTTTAGACTATTCACATACTTATTTTATATTATTTGTATCTATAATTTTTATTTATTTTATTATATATTTATATATAAAACTTAAAATATCATTTATATATTTTATATTATATGTGAATTTTTATTTATTTTATTATAACTATATATTGCTTTTAGATATTGTGTATATTTATTTTTGTTATTTACATCTATACACATATGTGTACATATATAAAATATGTATAATTTATATATAAATATAACTCTCTGATCTCTCTGCCTCTGTCTTTCCGTACACATCTATATCTATATCTGTATAATTGTCCTCCTGGAAGCCCAAGGGAATTGGACTAAGGTGAGCTGAGCCCATGTGGTCCAGGCTTCGCTTTGCCAACTTGGCTATGGCAGGTGCCATAGAAAAATGTTCCTTGCTAATGAACCTGACACTGTCCTTGTCAGAGCTTAGCGCAATGCCTGACACAGAGTAAGTACTTAATAAATATTGGTTGAATCATCTCATAGAGGCACTAAATGAGTCTCTCAGCCATGGTAGACTGGGAACTCTCCATAACTTGAATTCAGAGCTCTGATGGATTTCTGAAAAGTAGCTAATTGAAAAGGCTGGTTCTTTATTTGATGGCTGATTTTAGCCCCTGGAAGAAACATAGAATGAGGTAAAAAGAACTAAATTTGGAGTCAGGAACTGGTTTCAAATACAGTTATGTCACTTACCACCTATGGGACTTTGGACAAATCATTTAACCTCATCAGACCTTGGTTTCCTCATCTGTAAAATGGGAATAATAAAAATGTCTCCCCTGTAGGATTTTGGGAAGGGTCAAAAGAGAGAATCAACATAAAAAAGACTTTGTAATTTTTAAAGCTCTCTATAAACCTAAGCTATTATTATCTAAGGTCTCTTCGAGATTGAATTCTCTGGTTGTATGGGATGGTGACTGGACTCATGATTGATTGATATATAGAAAACTTTTGGAGGACCAGACTCCCTCGAACAATGTGGGTCAGCACCTTCCCTGAAACTTGTTAAGAATGCCTGGAGTTTCCCAAGATTACACGTGTCAGAAATGGCACTTACACACAGATCTTCCTGACTCCAAGTCCTCCACTGTACCAAAATGCCTCTATTAGGTGGACCGTCTCTGTGAGATTCACACCCAAACCTCTAATGGGTCTGAGCAGAGGGGTCCATTTAGAGCAGAGAATCCAAAGGTTTCTTTCCCTCAGTTCCCTCAATTCTGTGATTCTCACACACATGCACAGATTTAGAGCTGGGAAAGGACCTCCAAGGGCACCAATCCCCATGGAAGTTGCATGATTTCCCCCAAGATCCCAATATACAAAAAGTGTCAGCGGCAGGATTTGAACCCAGGTTTTGACTCCAATTATAGTCTTCTTTTCCATTGCATTATACTATCCCTGCTCCAGAGGACTTGAAGCTACAGAAGAGAAAATCAGTCCCATTTCAACAATCTCTTCATAGAGAACTTTTTCTACAAAGGATCCTGAATGCTTTCCCACAAAACTTTCTCACTGGGTCCCAATTTGGGAGTTGGAATACCCGAGTCCCAGAAAACCAACTTTATGACCTTTAAAGCTGTGTATGCCTGGGGTAAGACATTTAACTTCTCTGAATCTTGGTTTCCTCATCTGTGAAATCAGAATCATAACATTGATTCCCCTGGGAGTTAAGGAGAGGTGGATTCAAGGCATGCCTCCCATACTTACTAACTGTGAGCCTGGGGACAAGTCCCCTACTCCCTATGAGCCTCAGTTTCTTTATCTGGAAAATGAGAGGACTGGACTGCGTGTCTTCTGAGATACTTTCTAGACTAAATCTAAGATAGATGGATAGATAGATGAATAGAGGGCCTGAGAGATGAGGAGAGAGAGAGATGATAGAGATGAATAGAGGGATAGAGAGATAGATGATTAGAGGGATAAAGAGATGATAGAGATGAATAGAGGGGTAAAGAGATGGATAGAGGGATAGCTAGATGATAGAGATAGACGATCAAGAGATGGAAAGAGGAGGAGAGAGAGATGAATTGAGAGATGGATAGAGACATAGATGACAGAAATGAATGGAGGGATAGAGAGATCAAGAGAGTGATGGATGATACCCAGAGATAGATGATAAGAGACAGAGATGAGGAAAGGGATAGAGAGATGAATAGAGGTATAGAGAGAGATGATAGAGATAGATGGTAGAGAGATGAATACAGAGGTAGAGAGAGAGACAAAGATAGGGATGGAGAGATGAGTAGAGATAGATGATAGATAAATAGAGGGAGAGAGAGATCGATAGAGGGATAGATATATGATAGAGTAGAGAGCTGGCTAGCGTGATAGATGATAGGCAGAGATAGATGATAGGATGAATAAAGGGAAGAGAGATGGATAGAGGGATAGAGAGATGATAGATGAATGAAGAGGTAGAGAAAGACAAATAGAGGGACAGAGAGATGGATAGAGGGATAGATAGGCAGATAGATAGATAATAGAGAGAGCATTTCAGTTCCTTTATGCCAGGCACTGCGCTAAGGCAGATAGCCTCCGAATGAGCTTGGTACAGAAGGAATTGTGGCATTTGGGGTTTAGAGAATTTTAGGTTCCCATTCTGGCCCCGATATTAGCTCCCTGTTTGATCCTGGACAGGCATTTCATATCTTTTGGCATCTCTTCCTCACCTGTAATTGAATGGGCTGCCCTAGCCAGACCTCCAAGGTCCCTTTTAGCCCTCAGTCTAGCAGCCCTATTAAATCCAAAGCATGACTTCACAGCCTTTTGGAGCTTGAGAAATCTTTTTTAATGTCAATTTTTTCACAGTCCCCCCTCCAGTAATTACACCATGAATATCTACTGTCCTAAAATAACCATCGTAGAAATTTAAAAATTGCCAACCTGACTCACAGGCTGGGAACCAATGGTTGAAGGCATAGTTTTGCCCTCGAGATTGTTCTCCTGAGTTTATGCTCCCAGAGGTTCATGACAGCCGGTCAAGGCCCGCATTGTGCCCCCAAATATCTCTAGGAGCATCATTCGTAACAACAACAAGCTGGGAAAAAACTGTACGCTTAGTGACTGGGGACTGGCTGGGTAAATACGGCACATTTTATTGTGATGGGGTGTTATTTCTCCATATGGATTACGAGCATCAGGAATTCAGAGAAGCATGCGGGAAATGGCGCCGAGGGAAGAGACCAGAGCCAAAGAACAATGTGATCCACAGCTACGAGGACTGAAATGAGGACCGTACTGAAGGACGTCCCAAGTCAGGTCAGAGGCAGGAGGAAAGAGAGGCGCCATCTTCTCAAAGTCAAGACAGCCAGCCCTCCTCTCTGTTAACAACTAAATCACGGAAAGTGCAATTTCAGACATTTTGGAAGGAGATAGTAATACGTGGGATCAGTGGCAAGCTTCTATTTAGGACTTCCTGCTGGATTTTTCAGGAAATACACTTTGAGGGGGCCCAGGAGGTCCTTTGGGGATTGGTTGGGAAGTAGTAGCTGAGCCTTTACACCAACCCTTTGTGCTGAAACAAAATATACCTGTGAAAACACACTGTGAAGCAAAGCATGTTCTCCAGCAGAGTTGGATGGAGTGGATGTATCAGGATCCTAGGGTCAGAGGTCCAAGGGGAATAGGAGGCAGTCATTCTGGATATAACTTAGGAACTGGGTCTGGAGAAGCCATCCTTGTACCCTGAATTGGCTCTCCTGCCTCTTTTCTTCCTGTTCTTTTTTCTTTTTTTATACCTCTATTTTCTCTAGATTCAAATCTGGTCTCAGACTACTTCCTAGCTGGATGACCCTGGGCAAGTCATTTAGCCCTGATTGCCTAGCCTATGCCACTTTTCTATCTTAGAATTGATACTAAAACAAAAGGTAAGAGCTTCAAAAATTAATTATTTAAAAATTTAGGGGGCAGCTAGGTGCCTCATTAGATAGAAAACCAGGCCTGGAGATGGGAGGTCATGGGTTCAAATCTGACCTCAGACACTTCCTAGCTATGTCCCAGGCAAGTCATTTAACCCCCCCCCCATTGCCTAGCTAATATATGATACTAATATATAGGATTGATTCTAAGATAGAAGGTAAGGGTTTTTTTTTTTAATTGATGCTAAGCATTGTTTCCAGAGCTGAAGATCAGTAAGGGCTAAGAAATTGGGTTCCAGTGACTTGGCCAGCTTTGAACCCATGACCTCCCATCTCCAGGCCTGCCACTCTTATCTTCTGAGGCTCCTAGTTGCTCCTTTTCTGCTTATTCTAAAAAAAATGATATAATGGGAAAAGTATTAGCTTTGGATCTGAGTTCAAATCTAGCTTTGCCATTTCCCTCCTGTATGATCTTGGGCAAATAACTTTCCTTCTCTGAGCCTCCAGCTCCTTATATGTAAAATGAGGGAGGGAGTTGTACAGTCTTACGATCCTCTGTGCATTTTCCCCTTACTGTCCCACCACGCCATATTGGTGTCTTCTTTCTCCAAGCTGCAAGCCCTGACTGTCGGTAATGGACTCCTGGAACTGAGCCCACCCAGCTCCTGCAACATCCCTCTGTGGCTGTCCTGAACTGCTATTTACAATCTCCATATGTTTACGTTTTCTCTTCCCAATTTTACTCTCGAGGGGAGCAACTACGTTTTATATATTGCCACGATTGTGAAATTCAGCTCAATACAAATCAATGCAACAAATGTTTATTAAGTCCCTGCCAACTGCCAGGCACTAGAATGGGTGCTGAGAACACAAAAATAGTCCCTGCCTTAAGTCACATTCTGCCAGGGGCAAATACTATTAAATAGCCCAAAGAATAAATCCCAAGTCGTTTTCGAGGGTGAACCGGGAGGGAGAGGCTGACAATAACATCTAGTCTAGAGGAATCAAGAAAATTCCAAACTGGATCTTGGAGGGAATTAGGTGACCCAAGGAGGAGAGGTGAGAAGGAAAGGCATTCCAGGCATGGGAGATAACCCATGCAAATAAATGGTGATGGGAAATGGACTGTCCTACCCAGGAATTGTTGGCATGTACAATGCGTGAAGAGAAATAATACATAACCATCTTGTCTTACTTGGAGTCACTTTGTGAAAGAATTTAAATCCCAAATGGAAGAGCTTTATTTCATCCTAGGGGCGATAGGGAGTCCCTAGAGTTTCTTGAGCAGGGGAGTGGCAGGATCAGACCTGAGTTTTGGGAAGAGGGAGCTATTACCTGTGTGGAGGATAGACTGTCAAGGGTAGAGGCTGCCTTTAGGGAGACCAATCAGGCTATCACAGCTGTCCAGGTGAGAGGTGCTAAAGTCTGAGTTAGGGTGGTGACTCTATGAGTGGCCAGAAGGGAATACGTGGAAGAAATAAAGGGGAGGCAGAACCAGCAAGACTGGGCAACTGATGAGGGGAAGGACTTGCCCATGGTCACACAGCTTGGGGAGGAAGATGGCGCCAGACTCAAAGCCGAGTCTTCCTGGCCCTCGGTCCAGTGGGGTCAAACTCTATCGTACTGCCTCTTGGACAAACCAGGCTGCCATGACTGCGAGTACTGAGGCAACCCTTAAAAGCAGGGAAGGTGCAGGCTCGAGGGGTCTCCTGCAGCCCCACTTGCCGTCACCACAGGGGCCGGCCCACACAAGGTTCTCTACCATCTGGAATCAATAAAGAAGAGCATTCTCTGAGTGAGCTAGAGAGGCAAACGAGCAAAAGCCCTCAGAATAAACCTTCAGCGATCATGTTTCCAGGCCTGTCTCTCTCCTACCCACACCCAATTTGTCCCTGTATCTGGCCTGGTCAACCCAACCGCAGGCAGCTCTTCCCCGAGCAGAGATAACGGAGCTGACTGGGGCCTTCCAGCTCATCTAATCCAACTCCCTTTTTTTTTCAGAGGGAGGCCCAGGAGGGAAGTGATGTTCCCAGGGTCACGCAGCAAAGCAGTCTCAGAGTCTGGATGAGAATCCAGCTCTTTGGCCTCAGTCCCTGTTTAGGCTGCCCTTAAAGAGGGAGGCTTTGGGTGGGACTTACTGGAGATCCCATTGTCTCATAGCTACATATCACTCCTTTCTGTTAGGCATGGGATAGTTATGAACTAAAGGAATTTGAAAAGGAAAAGAAAGGCACAAGGAACATTCACTGGCCCAGAGCACATTTGGAATAATAATCCTGACTGTCGCAAGTACTACCTGTGTGACTTTAGGCAAATCATTTGTCCTTTAGGAGCCTCAGTTTCCCAATCTGTAAAATGAAAGAGTAGGACTAAATCTCTATGGTCTCTTCCAGCTCAGAATCCTATAATCCTTTAAGTCATTCACCTTTCTGTGCCACAGTTTCTTCATCTGTGACATGGGAATAACTCTCAAGACCACCCCAGAGTAGTGATAAGAAAACTAGACTCAGAATCAAAGAATATGAATTGGAAAACCAAGCACTGCTGCTCACTGGGACCTCTAGGACCTTGGACAAGTCCCTTCAACTACCTGATCCTACTTTTGTTCATCTATAAAATGCGAGGGGTTGATTAGATGGTTTCTTGGTTCCCAAAAGACTCAAGATCCCAAGATCTACTATAGCGCTGATGTAGAGTGGATAGAGAGCTGGCCCGGGAATCAGGATGATCTGATGCATTCTGGCTGCTCGACCCTGGGACAAGGCACCACTCAGCCACCCAGGCCACTCTCTAAGATTGCATCATCGTCCTCAAAGCTACTCCTGCTGCCAAGTCATACGGGAAACTTGGGGATCCTATGACTGGAAAAATGTGGCCACGTGTAATGGAGGGACCTGGCCCCCAATTCAAAGCCTCCGATTATTGGAATAATATTATGAAAATGCCCCAATCCTTCAAGATTCCTGAGCAGGAGATGTAGTCAGCTACACTCTGGGGAGCCAACCTACTAGTATACATATGGGTTGGGAGGTTAAGTCCAGAGTCTTCATACATACACTCAACTATCTTAGTAACGACTCCAAGACAGAAGGGCAAGGGCTAAGCAAATCAAGGTTAAGTGACTTGTCCAGGTTTACATAGCTGGGGTGTATCTCCCATCTCCAGATTTGGCACTATCCATTGTGCTAACTGGCTGCCCCTGGCTGCCTTTCTTTATACTGAGATGAAATCTGAATTATGAAACATCCCTACCTATCGGTCCTAACTCTGCCATCTGGAGTCACAAAGAACAAGTCTAATCTCTCTTTCATGGGACAGTCCTACAACTCTTTGGAGACCACGAGAATGGCCATGATCTTCCCTTTCCCAAACTCTGAAGTCTTATCTTCTTCAGGCTAAATTGTATAGGTGGAAGAATAATGCATTTGCAGTCAGACGACTTGGAAGACAAAGTTTTGTTCTTCCACCAGTGACCTTGGACTTCCAGTGACTTCCATATGACCTTGGACATGTCACTTTCTGGACCTTAGTTTCCTTATCTGAAAGATGAGGGTTGGACCAGATGATGTCTAAGATTCCATTTTGATAGCGATCTCTGATCTTTCCATGGCATGTTCTCTAGACCCTTTACTATACTGGTCACCTTTCACTGGAAATATTCCAGCTCACTCATGTTCTTCCCAACATATGGCTCCCAGTTCAACTGCTGGTTCCTGTCATTAAGTTTGCAGTCCCCTCGCATGCCCAAGTATTTTCCATATAATCCTCTGTCTAGCCTCATTTCCCCTTGATTTTTTGGAATCAGCACAATCATTTTCTCAACATTTATATATTATTCCTTTTAAATTTCTTCGCACTAGGTTTGGCCTACTGTTCTATCCTTTCAAGATCCTTTTGGGACCCAACTGTGGCATCCTCTGTGTGAACTCTTCCTCCTAGATTTTTGTCATATCCAATTCAGTAGGTGTTTTCTAAAAATGTCCCCTCAGTCAATAGGCCTATGAAGCCCTGCATCTGGGACAATGACAAAAAGAAACTCCTTTCTAGCTCTAAATTTATGACGCTATGATCCTTTCTATCGCCATCTTGGTACGATCCTTCATTTCCGCTCAACATGAACTATTACAATAGCTTCCTCACAGACCTTCCCACCTTGACTCTTTTCCCACTCCACTCCATTCTACACACCAATGGCCATGTTCCTTTTTGCATACATCCCATTCTTCTTAAAATTCTGAGATGGTTCTCTATTGCCAAGGAATCTTTTCAGACTCCTTAACTTGGAATTCAAGTTTGCCTCTACCTTCTAGTTTATTTCTATTTACTTCCCCTACCCCCAGTTGTAGGACCATTTGTTTGTCCACCATACTCACTCCATGCTTTCTCAGTTTCATTTTATGCTCTTCCCCCATGCTGGAATCTCCTTCCCACCTCTCTGCCTTGCAAATTCCTAACCATCCTTTAAAGCCCCATTTAAATGCTGCCACCTCCTGGAAGCCTTTTCTGATCATTCTCAGATGGTGATGCCCTTTCCCCACCTGGGACCTCATACAGCACTTTGTTGGCAAATCTCTAAAACACTCATTAGCTATTATAGTTATTTGTCTATGGGTCATATCCTTTTACTAGATGACATATTCCTTGGCAGTAAGGACTGTGCCCCTACCCCCAGCATTCCTCTAGTTAAGTGCAGTTCTTAGCCTGGAATCTATGAACTTGTTTTTTAAAAGTATATGTTGTTGGGCAGCTGGGTAGCTCAATGGATTGAGAGCCAGGCCTGGAGATGGGAGGTCCTAGGTTCAAATATGGCCTCAGACACTTCCTAGCTGTGTGACCCTGGGCAAGTCACTTGACCCCCATTGCCTATCCTTACCACTCTTCTGCCTTGGAGCCAATACACAGTATTGACTCCAAGATGGAAGGTGAGAGTTTAAAAAAATATCATTCTCAGTGGGGGTCCTTAGGCTTTGCCAGATGGCCCCATAGTGTCCAGGACACACACAAAAAAGATGATGAAACCCTGCCCTAATAGAATATAAGATCCACTTCTCTATTTATATCCCTAATGCCTAATACAATATCTGGGACACAGAAGGAATTTAACAATGCTTGTGGGAATGAGATCCAATTTTTTGTAGGACTTAAAGTTTTATCAAATACCTTTCTCACAACAACCCAAAGAACAATTATTCTTCTATCTAATTTATTGGTGAAGAAACAGAGACTTGCCTACAACTTGTACAGTCAAGAAGTACCAGATCAAGAGATTGCACTGAGTTCTTCTAACTGTTCTCTAGGCCTCTTCCTCCATTGCCATATTGCTGTACTAAACCCCGATTCATCTCTGGAACCTTACACAAAGTTCTTCCCTCGCTAGATGCTCAAAGAACACCTATTAACTCTTTAATTGCAGTTGGGTCTCATTGTCCAACCAGTCCCGAGTCCTTCTAACTATGCGACCCACATGTGTCTGGATCATCTAGTTCATCGATGGGATTCCGCCCATATCCTAAACAAAGACCTAAAACAATGTGAACTCAATCATCAACCCATTTTTTTTCTGTTAAAAAATAGACAATGGAAATCATAAGGTCCTCATCTCCTCAGGAGCTCCAAGTAGCTCCATTGGGCCAAAAAGCCACTAGATTCAAAGGAAGCTAAGCACTCCATGAAGAGCACCATGGCCATTCTCGATAAATCTTATTTGTCTGCTTTGATCCACAGTAAAGAGAGGATTGAATAGTTAGTTACTGGTGTGGTGACCCTTTACTGAGTCATTGGTTCCAGGGACTCTTTCCCCATTTACTGTCAACCAATGGGCTCAGGTATTTGGACCCACAGTCAAGTTAAAGAAGATCCAGTGAATGTGGTCAGCATATGGCCACAATAAAAGGAAATCGTCATTGCCAGAGAAGTTGTGTATTGTTGCCTTTGTAGTGTTTTCTTCCTGATTCTGCACTATGACCTCCCCAGCTTTGGACCATTGCTGCTTCTTGCCTAGCCCTTGGGTTGCCTTACATCAATCATGAACCTTCCTTGACTGATCCGGCTTCCTGTTTACTCCCATGGATCACAACCTTAGACCATCATTTCTTTCCTTTGGAGGATTCCTTCCCTTGAACCTTGATAATTGCATTCCCCGCCCCAATTACCCACTGGTGTCTGCCCCATGACTCTGGCACCCAAACCTCCCACTAGGATTCAGGGATTCTACATCAGGGCAGATGAGCCAAGGGACCCATTGGCCTGCCTTCCCTCTGGACATTTTGTGTGTCATGGGAGAATAATCATCAGGGAGCTTTGAGACCATGATCAGCTTTGTATTAAGCTTCTTGCTCCAGGGCCAGTCCTTCCCAAGGGCATTCTGAGTCCTGGATCATTGGAAAGTGGGGCCCTTGGAATTCCAGTGAAAGAATGTTCTGGTTTCAGAAACAATTCCCCTGAAAAGTTTATTGAGTTATGGAATCCTATATATAACATAATGAAAAATGAAATGGGATGGAAGAAATCCAACTCTCATAAGGATAGGAAATAAAAATAAGGTTACATTTTTTTTCTCCTTCCTCCAAAACATGAACAGAATCAAGAAAATCCCATTTAAAAAGTAATTTTAAAACACACACACATATATCCGCCAGCACAGTGGAGAAAGGCAGTTCAGGATGGAAAGAACCCTGGCCTAAGAGGCAAGAGACATATCCTCATTCCAGCTCTGCCACCAACCAGCTGTGGGAGTTTAAGCAAAGCACTTCTGTAAGCTGTGCCTCAGTTTCCTAATGTGTCAAACAGGGAGGTTGGATTATATGATCTCTAAAATCCCTTCATGCCCTAACGGCTATGCTCTGTGAATTGTACTTTGTTTGTAAATTAAAAGAAAAGATCATTTCATAGGATTGTGGAGTTAGAGCCAAATGAGAACTTAAAGGTCAAATCTAATTCTTACATTTTACAGATAAAAAACTGAGGCTAAAGAGGTAAAACCCATGGTCACACAGCTAGGAAGTGTCTGAGGGTGGGCTCTGAATCCAGATCTTCCTAACTCAATAGAGGAAAAAAGGGAAAGGAGTCAGCAGCAAGGTACTAATATATTAAGAAGAGAAAGGAAAGGGTGTTTTAAAGGCAGAAAAGTTGCTGATATTTGGAATTTGAATAAGAAGAAGAATGGCAA
>NW_025394730.1:0-7279 GCF_016433145.1 Gracilinanus agilis | reverse complement strand
TATGGACCAGGGATTGTGCTAAATGCTTTAAATATATAGTATTTTTTAATCTTCACAAAGATCCTAGGAAGTAGGTACTATGATTATCTCAGAGCAGAAGGCTCTGTCTTCCCTAGATTTGATAAAAAAAATCCCTTCTGGACCTCTCTTGACTAATTCATTTTTGGCCTATTGTTCCACAGAGGGGAGAAGTAGAAATAGTATATGTGGACTATTCACTAGTCACTGCTAGTGGTCTTTCCCGTTTTACTCTCTTATGGAATCCATGAAGTACAATGATCAGAATGCTCAATTTGATCCTAAAAGACCTGGCTTTTTATGCTTAGTCCCAATCTTGCCAAATACGTGCATCAAAAGGACAGAATAAGAGTTCTGATCAGCTTATTTTGATGGTCACTCCTCTTCATTATTCAAATGACCCTCATCTAGATAGTTTGAGAAAAGAGAATGAAAATGAAACAAACAAGGGGAAATTGAGATGGACCTGAAGAACACCAACTCACATTGTCTCCTCTTCTTTAAGAGCCCTGTTCATTGCAAAGAAGTTCCTATAGAAATCCTTCCTGAATAATGGTTGGTTCTGTGCCTTTGACCTGTTTGTTTTCCTAAAGGTAGTTAAGTGGGGCAGCTCTAGAAACAGATGAATGATATTATACACAGGAAGCCTTAGAAACTTACAAACTATGTGACCTGGACAAGCTCTATCTGCCTCTGGTTCCTCATCTGAAAAATGGGGGTAATAACAGCACCTAGTTCCTGGGATCATTGAGAACATAAAAATAGATCATATTTGTATGGAATTTAAGACAATGCTTGGTACACGTGAGGTACAAGTAAATACTAAATATTTATTATCTCTATTATTATTCCTCATGTTATGGTTAGAATGAATAGGAGAAACTGTATATATCACTGACTTGGTGCTAGGCTTTCTGCAATGAGCTTCATAAACATTACCTCATTTGATTGTCTCAAAATGATCCCATGAGGTAGATGGTGTGATGGTCCTTATTTTACAGTTGAGGAAATTGAAGCAAACTAAGGTTCAATTTCTAACAAGTGTCTGAGACCAAATTTGAACTCAGGTTTTCATGAATTTAAAAATAGTAACAACATTATTCTGAGGGGTTTGTTGGTTTCACCAGATTGACAAAGAATTCTTGACTTCAAAAAATGATTCTGATCCTCTGATTTAAAGGGTAATTTCTGGTTAATGTAGGAAGTAATATGAGCCGAAAAAATCTATGTCCATTTTTCAATTATTTCTTTTAGACCCCCCAAATAACAATAAGTAAAAGATAAAAGGAGTGTAGTGATAAAATATCTTTGCTTACTGCCAGAACCTCCAATGTTGCAGATTAAATAGGCATCCTTGTATTCAATATATGCAGCCAGAGCTATTCAGCTCCCTAGATCTATTAAAAATGACTATTTAACAAAGTTGCCCTGGCCAAGGAAAAGGAGAAATAGCTAACTCAAAGGTTTGTAATCCTGTTCCTTAAGTACATTTCCACATAGACACACAAAACTGGGATAATATCTTTATCAAAGAAACACACACACAAAGCAGAGTCAATTTATTTTTTCAAACCCAAATCTTCCTAGAATTGCTATTAAATATTGGTTTTAGGGCAGGAAGAGCAGTAAGGGGTAGGCAATTGAAGTTGTGTTTTGCCCAGTTTTGCATAGCCAGGAAGTGTCTGAGGCAACTTTGAATCCAGGATCTCCCATCTCTGGCCTGACTCTCTATCCACTGACCCACTTAGATGCCCAGAAATTTCTTTTAATTTCAAAGTAATATTTAATGTTAGCATCTAAGGAGATTAAATGGATGCTGGGCATGTTATCCAGAACAAGAAGAACTCAGATTTTGAGAGACCCTTTCTCATATAATTCCTATAAAAAACCACCCCTTCTTTTTTCTGCTTTGTACCTAATTTAAGACCGTAGACTAAAAATTTAACCAGTTACCCACATTTTATTAAAAACAAGATAATTTTGACATAAGGTTTCCATATCTGATTGGCTGTTGAGAACAAATGTGATTTCCTGAGGACACTAAATTTGTACTCTTTCAATTTGAAATGAATAAGCCATAGAATTAATAGAATGTTTTGACATATGAACCACAAAGAAATGCAAAGCTTATCTAATACATCACTGTAAAACTGATTCCAGTCCTTCAAATCAAAATTCTAAAACCAAAAGTCAAAATAAAAGGTAAAAACTATATTTTTTCACTCTCTCCATGAATGTCATCTTGTCAGTGAATGCTGTCATGGGTATATGCACATAGGAAGGATGGGATGAGAGTCCCCCACAGTATTTTTCATAAGTATTCCCCATGGTGAAGAGAAGATTATAGATGGGAGGGATTTCAAGTAACTCTACTATGAGCTCAGCACAGGGACATACAGCATCTCCAAGAACAACATCATATCTTGCCTTCTTCAATCTTTTCATGTGTTCTTTGTTCAGAACAGCACCCTAACTGTGCTGTTTCAAAAGTCTGGAATACTGAAAAAATAATTTTTGTTGGCTGGCACCATACTGTAATAATGAATGGTTTGGTACTTCACAAGTCCAAATTGTGATCCATTTTTCAAAATATAAGGCTACATCCTCTTGATTGGTCTGCACAGGAAAAACCTCAAAATGGAGAGGTGATGAATCATTGGGATCCACCAAAACAGTAGCAGAGGGTGTCAGCACAGTCACCTCATGGCCCCTCAATATGAGCCCATCCAAGATGGACTTTATATTGATCCAGTGTCTATAGCAAAAGCAATAATTATAGGAATATTTATATCTCTACATGCTTATATCAATAAAAAATCAGCCCATTGGGAATGCAATTTTAAAAAGTAGAAAAAAATTAAAAATCTTTAAGTAGACACAAAATTGGAAATTCAAAAAAAGTAAATGTGAGATTAATAAATTGAATGAAAGGAAATCATTGGATTAATAAAGTTAGATTAGGTTTTATGAAATGATCAATAAAATAAACTATTGGTTAATATGATTTTAAAATGGAGAGAAGAAAATAAGAATTTACTGGCATTAAAAATGAAAAGGATGTACATATGACAAATATAAAGGAAATCCAAGGGATTATGATGTGCTCTTTTGCCCAATTACATGTCCTGAAAATTTAACAAAGTAAGTGAAATGGAAGAATACCTATAAAAATACAAACTGCCTAGACTCTCTGAACAAGATATAAAATATCTAAATATGTCTATTTTAGAAAAAAATATTGAACAGGCCATAATTAAACGTCTTAAGAAAGAAGCTTTAGTACAAAGTGGATTTAGAAATTAATTTTATCAAACTTCCAAAGATTAATTCTAATATTAATTAAATTGTTTGAAATAATAGGTAAAGAAAGAATTCTACAAAACTACTTTCATGAAATAGTTATGCCACTAATACGAAAACTAGGAAGAGCAAAAATGGAGAAGGAAAATTATAGAACAATTTTATTAATGAATTTGTATGCATTGTTGTCACCTTCTAGATAGTATTTCACAGTGATACATTGTTGTCACCTTCTAGATAGTATTTCACAGTGAAATACTATCTAGAAGGTGACAACAATGTATTACATAGAAGTGAAGAAAAAGAATTTGAAGGAATCAGAATGGGCAATGAGGTAATAAAATTATCTCTTTTTGTGAATGATGTGATTTTATAGGTGAAAAATCCTAGAGATTCAACTAAAAGTTATTTGAAACTATGGATAATTTTAGCAAAGTAGCAGGATATATGATAAATCCACATAAATCATAAGCATTTCTATATATCACAACAAAGACCTGCAGAAGAGATAGAGATGCCCCACTTAAATAGCCACAGACAGAATAAAAAACCTAGACCATACCTGCCAAAATGAAACCATTATATTCACTTATGAACATAATTATAAGAAAATTTTACACAGATAAAATAAGATCTAAATAATTTAAGAAATATTCGTTGTTCTTTGGTGAGCAGAGTCAGTATAATTAAAATAGAAATCCTACCTAAACTAATCTATTTCTTCAGAGACATCTCAATTAAATTGGCAATTATTTTATTGAGCTAGAAAAGCAATACCAAAATTCATTTGGAAGAACACCAGAGGAATTAATGAAAAAAATGTAAAGGAAGGAGGTCTTGCAGTACCAGATTTTTAAATTTTGTTTTAAAGCAGAAATGACCAACAGTCTCTGATACTGAGTAAAAAATAGAAAGGTAGACTAGTAGAACAGAAGAGATCAAACTAAAAGACTTCAGTAACTTGGTATTTGTCAAAATAAAGATTCAAGGTTGGGGAGAGGACTTTACTAATTCTTTTAGACCCCCAAAATAACCATAAGTAAAAGATAAAGAGTAAGGTGCTAAAATGTTATGGTTCCTACCAAAAATTGACTTTAATAAACTGAATTACTATTACTGTATTCAATACATCCCTCTACTGCTAGTCATCTCCATAGACCTATTAAAATGACTATCTGACATAATAGTTTACTATCATATTACTTAAGTTATACTTCCACATAGTCACATAAAACAGGGTCTATATCCTTATCAAACACACACAGAACAGTGTCAATATCCTTATCTCTCTGTCTCTCTCTGTCTCTGTCTCTGTCTCTGTCTCTGCTGCTCTGTCTCTGACTCCCTTTCCCAAGCAAGTCCTTGTAAACTTGGCTTTTTTTTCTGTTTTGTGTTAATTCATATTTAAGATCATAGAGCCAAAGTATACAAAGTATGGACACAAAGTATACCTGCATTTCATGGAAAATGAAGTCCTACTGATACACAAACTTTCCATAACTGATTGGCTGCTGAAGGCCACCATGATTTCCCCCAGACATTAAACTTTTTCACATGGAGACATATAAGCCATGGAATCACTGGGCGGTTTTGCCATGCAAATTACAAAAAAATTACAAACTTACCTAACACATCACTGTAAAACTGATTCCAATCCTTCTCATCAAAATTCTGAAACCAAAAGTCAAAGTAAAGCGTGAAAACCATATTTTTCACTCTCTCCATGAAGGTCATCTTGTCAGTCAATGCTGTCATGGGTACAGGCACATAGGAAGGAGGGGATAGGAGTCCTCCACAGTATTTTTCATAGGTGTTGCCACTGCTGAAGCGAAGACTGTAGACAAAGGGGATTTCAAGTATCTCTGCTATGAGCTCAGCACAAGGACACATAGCATCTGAAAGAACAACTTCATATCCGGCTTTCTTCAACGTCTTCATAAGTTTTTTGTTCAAAACAGCACTCTCACAGTGCTCTTTTATAATACTTGAATACTGAAGGAACATTTCCTGCATGTTTGCACCATGCTCTAATAGTGAAAGTTGTGGCCACTTATAACTCCAAAGTGTGATCCAATTTTCAAAGAAGAAAGCTAAATCCTCTGGATTTGTTCGCACAGGAAAAACCTCAAAATGGAGAGCTGATGAATTATTTGGATCCACCAAAACAGTAGCAGAGGGTGTCAGCACAGTCACCTCGTGACCCTTTGCTATAAGCCCATCCAAGATTGCTTTTAAATTGAGCCAGTGACTATACTCCATAGGCCACACCAGGATCTTCCCACAGGACCCACAGCTAAAGCAACATAGCTGTAGCAGCAATAGAGCTGAAACCCACTTCTCAGACATCATGCTTATTCCTGCTTTCAAACTACTAGGTTCTTTCCTTCAAAAACTCCTGCTTATATTAGAAAAAAATCAATAAGAAGGTTAAAATTTAACTTACTTCAAATGCCTTATTCAAATAAGCAATCTTTACTCTTACTATAAGTTATGAACTTGCCTTGATTGGGCAAGGAGTCAAATACGGTACGGCTTTAGTGTCAATGGAGGACACTTAGCTGATATCATTAAAGTTTCCCAGTTTGCACAGAGCTTAAATTTCCTGTGGTTTATTAGTACTTTAAATGAGTACTTTAAGATTCTAAGATAGTCTTAAAGACTTTGGGTTTAAATATTAATACTATTACATATTCACATTTACACAAATATTACTATATCATAAGTTCAATTCTGAAATTAAATCAATGAATTTTAAACCTCTTTATCTTGAGATTTCAGCATGAGCAATGCCCTTCCAGAAGAAGATGAGAAAATCTAATCAATGATTGTCAGTCTCTTTCTCTGCTGGATTTGTTGAATTGCTCATGGTTGGGAGATAAGGTGTCTAATTTCTGGTCCTGTTCAGGGAGATCCTGTCAGAAGATATTTCTCAGTCCCCACAAACTTTGTGCCCATTAAGAGGAAGGTCTGATATTATCTCAGTAGTTATCACAGTGCATTTGATCTTGCTGTCATGGACAACTGATAATGACCTGGCAGATAATAGGTCCAATGATTGAAAAAAATGGGCACAGCCTCTTCTCAGTGACCAAATGATTTCATGAATTATAATCTCCTGCTCTACCAGTTGTTGATATTCTGCCAGGAATTCTTGGCTTTTAGCTGAGTGTTTTTGAGCTTTCAGATACATAAAACAAAGCTTAGCTTTTGTTTTAGAAGCTATACTAAGCATTGGTTCAAATGCAAAAGAGTAGTAAAAGCTGAGTAATTGGGGGCAAGTGACTTGTCCAGAATCACACAACTTGGAAGGGTCTGAGACCAGATTTGAACCCAAGACCTCCAGTTTGCATTTCAGATACTTTTCATTTGTCTCAAAGTCATCTGGTCTCACTTAAACATGCTTAAAGAAACTGCTGTCATTCATGTTGTTGGAAATATTCCTACTGGCTCATAATTCTTATTCTACTGTCTCTACCCCATCCTGAAATCAATACATATGAAATTCTTCTGGGATGCATCCTTAAATAGTTGAAGTGCTATTTCTAGGTATTTCAAAATGACAAGGAATATGAAAAAAACTCCTCCTACTGCATACACACAGAAAAGGCCTTAAAAATCTAGTAGAACTATTATTGCCACCTTCCCTCTGTTGATGATAGAGAGAAGTATGGCAACATTAATACTTTGAAGATCTTCAATAGCTATTTAAAGAGGTGGGATAAAAAGTCTGTCTTTGATAACTTTGGTGTGAGTTATCATCTAACATGACTTGCATCACAAGATGTCTGAGATTTTTAAAATAAATTCCTTGTCAAGAAGGAGTTTTCTTTTTCCTGTTTGATGATGGATTCTTGCTGCAAAAGCCTCATCTCTTCCTTCAGCTGGGAAAGTTGAGCCATCAGCTTCTTCTAGATAACAAATATCTCCTAGCTTCATACATACTCTTCAGTCACTCTCATAC
>NW_025394729.1:0-2290 GCF_016433145.1 Gracilinanus agilis | reverse complement strand
ATATCCTGGCATGTAGAGAAACAAAATGTTTTCTCATTTACCAATAGCAGGACTGAGTCTATGGATATTGGTACCAGATAGGGGATCAGAGGTTACCTTGACCCCATAATGTACCAGATGAATATTATCCACCTGTAATCACATTTCCCCAACCCATCTTGAGGGTCCAGCCAGTATTGGGGTAAAGGGTGGTGAGAGTGGTACTTAGAAATGGTGTCCTATGTGCTGTGCTGCCACACTGAACACAATCTGCCTTGAATCAGTATCAAACACTTAACTTTTCTGTTGGTTCTCATCAACTAAATCTCCCCTCCCGTGGGCCTTTTGCGAAGAGAACTCAGTAGTTCTGGGTGCTATAAAGGCCATAGGTCTGAGGTTTTGCTTCATCTGAGCTGCCATCTTCCAAGAGTTTTTGCTGTGTTTCTCTGGGTTTCTCTTCTAGCCACCTCCCCAGTGCCTGTGTTCAATTCCCCGAGTCTGGCACCAGCAAGGCCCTCTCTCCAGGCCAGTGTGCCCAACTATCTGGAAATTTCGGAAACATACACAAAATTATTTATAGCCACACTCTTTGTGGTGGCAAAAAAACTGGAAAACTAGGGTATGCCTGTCAATTGGCTGAACAAATTGTGGTATCTTTTGGTGATGGAATACTACTGTGCTCAAAGGAATAATAAAGTGGAGGAATTCCATGTGAACTGGCATGACCTCCAGGAATTGATGCAGAGTGAAAGGAACAGAACCAGGAGAACATTGTACACAGAGACTGATACACTGTGGTAAAATCAAATGTAATGGACTTCTCTGTACTAGCAGCAATACAATGGACCAGGACAACTCTGAGGGATTTATGGAAAAGAATGCTACCCACATTCAGAGGAAGAACTACAGGAGTGGAAACACAGAAGAAAAGGAACTGCTTGAACACATAGATGGATGAGAACATGATTGGGAAAGTAAACTCTAAACAACCACCCTAGTACAACTATCAATAATATGGAAATAGGTCTTGTTCAATGACACATGAAGAACCCAGTGGAAATGCACACCGACTATGGAGTGGGGTGGGTTTGGAGGGGTAGGGTGGGTTTGGATGGGGTGAATAAGAACAAGAATCATGTAACCAAGGAAAAAATTTTTTTTCTAAAAAATACAATTAAAAAAAAAAAGAAAATGGAATTTTTTGCTTCTCCTCAGGAGCTGATAAGTGGTTCCCTTCTATCCTTTCAACATCAGATTCAATATTTCTCTTAAAGAACACAGCATGACATCCTATCCCAATACAGATCACTACCATATAGTAATCTATTGGTGTGGACATTATTTTGTCTACCATGTCTCTGAGCCTACTGTCTTGCAAATAACAAGGAAATGAATATTTTAATGCAAAGTAATACATTTAAAGCCATGTTTCTCTTTCTGATAGGTTCTCCATTCTGAGTCCTAGAAAGTACTAAATATGGTTCAATGAGAACAGTCCCAAAGGGTTTTAGTTTCATTTGGTTGCAGAATGTATTCACCCTCTTCAGCATGCTTTTTGTCCTAAAGGCATAAAACATTATTTTCTCCATTTAAAGAGATATTTGGTGGCTTTTTTGGATTGATTTTTTACTTGGGAATTTCTCAGACACCACTTCAGCTAAAGTGAAGCCATTTTAGCAAAGACTACTACTGGGTCCAAGAGTCATTCATCTAGAATACTAAATCCTTTACACTAAGCCATTCCAATACAGAATCTCCCTGCTTTCCCATCTCCTTCCCTTTGCAGGAGTTAATTCAGAGGTTTCCCTGCTCTTAGTTTAAAGTGAACCAAAAGGAAACTGCTCTGTGGTTCTGTGGAACTGGAACCCAAAGGCTATCCTGGATAACTCAAAGAATATTTCCTTTCCCTGTTGTGCATACTCTTCAAGACTTTTCCTTTTCCAGTTTTTAGCCTCAAAAGAATAGCAGTCCTTAAGGATTCCTTGGTACAATATCATTCACACCTAATCTACTTTTGCCTGCTCAGAGCTGCTATCACAAAACAGAAAGCTGCTTAGTAGTAAGAACTTCAAGAAGACCAGGAAATGTAATCATTTCTATATTCTTAAGTTCATGGAATAAGGAGGAAGACTAAGATAGAGCTGTGGTCATCTTGGTAATTATAAGCTTCTCCAGGTATGGGAAGCCAAAAAAAACCAAACTCCCCAATAGAAATATAGAAACTGAGGACAAAATCAGTCAGTTCAGAAAAATAGCAAGCTTTCCTGAGAGAACCATATCCTGGCATGTAGAGAAACAAAATGTTTTCTCA
>NW_025394728.1:0-7034 GCF_016433145.1 Gracilinanus agilis | reverse complement strand
TCTCGAAGGGTTACTATTTTTATTTTATAGTCTTGGCTCCTAACAATTCCCCCTTTCTTTATTTTTAAATGAAGGGCATAATGACTAAGTGTGCTCCTTTTAACCGTTGTTTCCTCCAAGTCTATACCATTTCTCAAAGCACCTTATGTTTCCCAATTGATCCATAGATGATATTCGCAGCGACGGCCCCTGTCTTAGGCTACACAGGGGGAGTTACTCGACCATCAAGGGTCGAGGACCTGTGCTATTCCCGTCATTGGGTTACCGCCCTGTTAAAATGTAGACGAGTATCGTGAGGTTGTTCCGCGTCCGTTATCTGATTACGATGACATTGAACCGTAGGAAACTTATTAAGGGCTGAGTTGACGTTTGATTTAATGAATTTGGTTAGACGTTGGAAAACCCAAGGGCCAAAAGTAAGAGCTAATATAAGAATAAGAAGTGGTGTAATAATAGTAGGGATCAGAGTGGATAGCCAAGGGGAGTTTTTAAGGAGTGTATTAAACCATCCTTCTCGTGCCTTGGCCTCCCTCTTCTTCTGAGCTAATCGCTCTCGTAATTTTGCCATGGATTCTCGGGCAATACCAGTATGGTCTGCATAAAAGCAGCATTCTTCTTTTAGTGCAACACATAACCCGCCCTCTTTTAGGAATAAAAGGTCAAGTCCCCGTCTATTCTGTAAAACAACCTCCGAAAGGGAGGTGAGAGATTTTTCTAGGGCTGTAACTGATTTTTCAATATCCTCAAGGTCTGCAATAAGTGCTGTATGGAGAGATTGGAGATAACGTGTTTCCACAAGAGCTGTGGTCCCGGTACTAATGCCAGCGGCTATTCCTCCGAGGCCTAGGAGAGTGATAATAGAGAGAGAAAGAACTTCTCGTTTATACCGTAAGGCAGAGGAGTCAATTGTTGTTAAAGCATAGGGGCCATAATGATAAGTAATACGGGGCCAAAGGGATATAAGGATACAGAATTCAGAGGAGAAATTAAAACGGGTCCCTATAATACATTTAGTGAGGCCGGTGTTACATGCCCAAAAGGTGTTATTGGGTGCAATCAGGTAGAAACTACCTAGATGCCTCTGCAGAGTGGAATTACATAAAGAATCATAAGGAGAGGGTGGTTTCCCCAGGCAGAGACCGGACCCTGAGAGATCAGAAATAATAAGCTTGGGGGGTTCATGAAAACAATGTTCAGGGGGCTGGATATTATCGGGTTGAGAGAAATTTAGGGCCGTATATGCACCGAAGATAAGATTAAGGAGACGCTGAGAAGTAGAAGCAGGAGGGAGGTAAGGGATTGGGTTTGGAGTCAGGTGAGGTCTAGACTTAGCAGAAATTGAATGGGGTCTGGAGTTATCAAGGGGAGTGTGGGTAACAGAGGGAAACCGTACTGGCGGAAGGGGGGGTAGTGGGGGTTGTCACTCAGTGAAAATAGTATTAGGGCCAACCGAAACTGTGATGGTTTTGATTCGGAGGCGGATAGTCATAAGAACAACATCATCTGGGCCTATCTTATAAAGGCGCAATCCCCAGGTGAGGCCATCGGTCCATCGGGAATCCAATTTCCCGGTGCTGGTAAAGGAGATGTTAAGGGGATTACAATTAGGGATCTTAGGGGGATTATTCAAAATACAAGAAGGCGGTCGAAGTCCGCTAGTAATTTGGATAAGATCCCGATTTTTTGGGACCCAATGTACAGTACCGATAGTCTCACACCCCCAGATGGCACAGAATCCTTCAGAAAGACCACCGCAAAAGTCAGGTTGAGAGAATCCTGGACAACCGTAGATGGTGAATGTAGGTATCATTTTCGTCCCGGGCGGAGGTGGAGTGGCAGGTGAACAGTAGTGAAACGAGGAGGAAGAAGGGTTTCCTAGCTGACAAAAGTCAATAAAAGCTCGGGGAACCAAGTGAGGAGGCATGTTCTGTGAAGTGACCCGCGAAAGAATTCTTTGGTTGATTGGGTTAATGATTTCCCAGGTTTGTCTGGCAGGGAAGTGAGGGCTCCGGCCGTGGCAGGCAAGGAACAACTGGAAGATGTAGAGGAGGCAATTCCAAGGAGAAGTCATCTTCCTGCGGAATGAAGAGAAGGCTTCTCAGGGGTAAGCCCTGGGCCATCAAGATTAGTGTCGGGGGTAAAGGTTTTGATCAGTCTAGACGGGACCCAACGGGCATTATTCGCTGTTTTATCAAAAATGCAGGCGGAACCTTTTCCCCAAGTAAGGACAGGGTCGGGGCCGCACCAGAGGCCAGTGAGGGGGTCACGCCAAAGGACTGTGGCCAAATTTGATGAAGTATCAATGGAAACATGAACATACTTGAGTTTAGCAAAAGAAGGGACGTGGGTGACGTCCATTTGCCATAAATGGCCGGGAAGAAGGCCACGGGGGTTAATCCCCAAATGGGGTTCAGGCAAGAGAGTAACAGAATTCTTACAATTTTTCACAATTGACCTGGCCTGTTCCCTGGAAATTTTGTAGGCTAGGCGAAGGGATTGAGAGTTAAGGTGGTGAAGCCTGTGTGCCTCTGTAGCAAGGGAAACAGGATCAGGCGAGAGGGCAGTAAAAGGGGTGGACGTAGATGCTGAGGCAATTAAACGAGTGTGTTGATCTGTGAGATCGTTCCCAAAAGATAAGGGGCCTGGGAGGCCGGAGTGGGCACGTATGTGGCCCACAAAAAAAGGACAGGACCGTGATCGAATGGCCTGCTGGAGTTGAAAAAAAAAAAAAAAAAAAAAGAGAAAAGGTAGCGGTTGTTGGCTGAACCGCAGGGACAATTTCAAGTCGGAGTAGGGATTGGACAACATATCTGCTATCCGAGTAGAGATTGAATGGAGTATCAGGCAGAGAATGAAAAACTATTAAAGCAGCATAAAGTTCCACCAGCTGCGCAGACTCATAAGGAGTTCGGATAGAACGAGGGTGATTATTCATAACTATGGCAGCAAGGCCAGTTTTGGAACCATCCACAAAAATTGTGGGTGCCCCTGAAATGGGGGAAAATCGGGTATGGCGTGTAAGTATGAAGGGAGTAAGATTGAAAAACTATAGCAATTTGTTACTGGGCATGTGATTGTCTAAGATGCCCTGAAATGTGGAAATGAGTATAGCCCAATTATCATTCTGAGATTTAAGCCAGTCGAGCTGTTCTCTACTATAAGGGGATACTATGTGGTCAGGGGGACGGCCAAAATGGCGTGTGGAAAGGCGAATGCCTATCATAGCTATACGAGCAATCAAATCGGGGTAAGAGGCAAGAATCTTCTGATTGTGCATGGGGAGATGTATCCAAATGAGGGGAGAAGGATCTTGCCATAGAAGTCCAGTGGGAGAAAATTCAATGGAAAAAATAAGGAGGTATAAGGACAATTCTGGGGAGAAATATCCAATATTCTGGGTGGCTATAGCCTGTTCTACCTTTTTGAGAAAAACTTCACCTGCCGGGGCCAAAAAACAAGGGGAGGAAGGGTCAGCATCCCCTTGCAGGATATCCTCCAGAGGACGGAGGTCTGCCTAGAAAGTTGCAGGTAGGGACGTAGCCAATTAATATCCCCTAGAAGCTTCTGAAAGTCATTAAGAGTCTTAAGAGAAGAGCGTTTAAGCTCGACTTTATTAGAAAACAGCCGGTCGGGTTCAAGTCGAAATCCTAAAAAGGTGAAGGGGTATTGAGTTTGAATTTTGTCTGGGGCAATGCTAAAGCCACGGGCTTGGAGCGTGCTAACGATAGCCTGGGCTATAGTCTGAGCCAATGAGGGGGAAGGGGCAGCAATGAGGAGATCATCCATGTAATGAATGAGATAGGCTAAGGGATAATGAGTCCTAATGGGGTCAATAGATTGAGCAACAAATTTTTGACATAGTGTAGGATATTAGCCATTCCCTATGGAAGTACACGCTACTGAAATCAAGGGTTAGGCCCTATGTGATTGACTATGGGAATGGAGAATGCAAAACGAGGGCTGTCGGAGGGATCAAAAGGAATTGAGAAAAAGCAATCCTTAATATCAATGACAATTTTGCTGAACCCTTTTGTCTTAAGGCTTAATTTTAAGTTGTCACAATATATGTTATTTGCTTTTTATAAATTTCCTAACCATATTTCCTTTGTATTAACTGTCTTTTATTCTCTATAATATCTGCAGTTTCCCTTTTTATTTTAAATTTATGCTCCAATTATGGTGAATTAGGGAAACCTGAATTTTTGCACAATCATTATTGATGTTATAAAATTGCTATTAGCTTCTTGTTCATTTTTTCACTTTACAGAGCTAAACTGGCAAGTCACGCTTGATTGGTCACTGTACCTCTCTGAGTCTGTTCACATGAAGCTATTCTACCTGTTTGTTCTTACCCATAATAATATTTTTTCTTTAAACAAATTGCATGTTATTCCTTAGGTCGTGAATTTCTTCTCATACATTACACATGCTTTTAAAATAATTTTATATCCTAATAAATTACAATGCTGTCCAAAATTTTTTATATTCATAATATACTAGATTCCTAATGCAAAATATTATTTTTGAATTACCAAATTTTGAAACCCTAATGTTAATTATATTTTTACCTATTACTTAATATGATGGTACAGATCTTAGAGTAACAATTTTACATGTTCATATGTTTTCCCTAAATTCAGTTCAATAAGCATTTTTGGTAAATCTGATCATTCCTACACTGCAAATCCTAATAGATAGTTTTTCAATATAAGTTTTGTGCATTCTTAAATTTAACAGAAATTCCATTTTTAACTAGTAGTCAATGAATTTAAACAATACCATCAGTACCTATTCAGTCCCTTAGCAAATATATACTCTAATGGGTGGAGAAAGGTCCATGAGTTTGGGGGAGAATGGGCGACGATTTTTAGCTTCTCATAGCTATTTCCTGCTGAACTAGGGAGGCGTAGATGATTCGCTCTCAACAAATAATTTTCTCATGGACCAGTCTCTATCTAAAGGGATCTAATTTTGAAATGTAAGCCAATTGCATTATTCTAATAATCTTTAAGTTAAATTTTTCACTAACATCAGTTTAATTAATGTTAGGTTGAATTCATGGTTGTTTAAAGAAGCTTTTTCACTCTTGGTTAAGCACTGAGCAAGACTGATGATTTTTATTTATTATTTTGCTAGCTAAGAAAGTTAAGCTGCACTTCTGTACTTCTGTACACAACTAAGAATCATTGCTTCCTCTCTGAATAAATTTTTCTTAGATTGCATTTTTAGAATCCTTTGTAATTTTCATTAGATATATGTCTCAGTACTTAACCTGTTGATAGAATTTGGTGATGGGATCAAATTTGTCCCTTTTTCTGTCTTTAGATTTCTATGTTCCCTTTCTCATGGCCAGTGAGAAATGGAAGGAGAAATGCTTGACAGATTAGTTTGTTTAACTCTTGCCTTAATAAGAGCAGAGAATAAGATTTCTTTTAACCAATTAAATTATCTTAGAGTTTGAGACATTCAGAAATTACAATGTTATTTTCTGAATTTCCCTAACACTTCTGTCTGTCTTCTCCATTCCTCCGGAATGAATGAAGAAGAGAGAGAGATTTATTTTTTCCAACCTGTAACCCTCCCATTGTGATCACGGACAAACAACATATAACACACAGACTGATCGAAGACACATTTCCCGGGCATATCACACACACTCTGACAAATATAAAACATAAATTATATAAGCTAGATTTTTTCTTTTCATCCTAGCAAAAGATCAATTGTTACAATTCATATCTCCATGACTAAAAATTCTGCGAAAAAGAATGAGTCAAAAAAGGGTTAATTCTTAACAAGGAGCTAGCTGACATATAATGAATTTTGTTTCTTAATTACCTTTCTTCATACTTCAATAAATATCCTAAAATAAATACGCTTTTGCTTTTTCATTTTTCTATGAAGTGGGATTCTGATACCTGCCTGAATAATTCCAGGTATGCCACATTACTGGAAAGACTGGTTTAGCTAAGTGAAAATTGTTAAAACTTTTTACATTGTCTGTGGCCATTACCAATTGGACTCCTTCCAAGGGAGAAAGAAAAAAAAAACTATGACAAAACTGGTTTTTCTAGCTGAGGCAAAGTAGCCAGCCGCTTCTAAAAAGGGGGGCAGAGAGGAAAATTTCTGGTCACTTTTAAATTCGCCGTTTAGTCCTAGAGAAAAATACGCTTTTCCTGGTGTTCTTCTAAGAAGGGCCCAGTGCCCTAATGCTTAATTTTGCCCGAGGGGGCCATTGTTATGGTAATGGGCTGCCTCCTCCTCCAATTCTTTTTGGTAGGCAGGATTAAGTGTGCTTTCTTGAGGAGGGTCTGTATATAGAACTAGATAAAGATGTGACTTTGTTTTTGTGGGGACTAGGGGTTCCTCGAGAGAGGGGTTTTTGATAAGTTCGTCTAAAAGAGACGAGGGGCACTCATTCTTTTAAAAAGGCAAACTCTGTTCCTCAATTGAGCTCATTTCTTCAGTTTTAATTTTAGATTCCAAGATAGCGTCCTCAGCCAGCTGAGGAGGTACGAGACTAGTTTCTATAAAGCAAAAGAACCGGAATAGATTTTTTTTTCCCCTTAATTCTATTACCTCTCTCCCTGAAACTACTTTTTAACTCCTTAACAAATAACGCTTCCTTCGAGAGTGTCTTACCCATCATTCACACACTTGCACTTCCCCACGTTCTTGCCTTTGCTTGTGCTTAGGTGGACGGTATAATCCCCCGTCAGGATCTTGCCTTCAGGCAAGCACCCTACTACACAGTATGCAAATCGCAGACTATCTCCACACAGAATCTCTTTCCTCCCACATACACACACACACACATTACCCAGATCCGACACCTCTCTGTTGAATGCCTATGGTGATGGGACAACTTACCCTGCCTCAAGGTTGTCCGGTCAACCTCTACCCATTACGTTAGTTCACGGCCGCGAAATGTGTTCCTCAGTTGTCCGGTAAGCTGTTTTCTCCGAGCCCCACACGTTGGGCGCCAATCATCCGGAACCAGCCGGATCCAACTATGGGGTGTTCGGGAAACAGCC
>NW_025394727.1:0-7973 GCF_016433145.1 Gracilinanus agilis | reverse complement strand
TCTCTCTCTCTCTCTCTCTCTCTCTCTCTCTCTCTCTCTCTCTCTCTTTCTGTCATTCTCTCTTTCTCTCTGTCTCTATCTTTCTATCTCTGTCACTGTTTCTGTCCTTGTGTTCCTTGGTCTCTCTCCATCTCTATCTCTATCTCTGTCACTGTCACTGTCTTTCTGTCTCTCTGTCTCCCTGTTTGTCTCTCTTCATTTCTCTCTATCTCATCTCTCTTTCTCTTTCTCCTTCTGTCTTTCTGTCTCTGTCTCTCTGACTCTGTCTCTCTCCATCTCTCTCTTTCCTGCCCACCCCACCTCAGCAGTCAAATGCCAGGTTGATGTAAGAGCCGTATCGCCTACTGCCTGTATATTCTTAAACAATTTGTCATCATACATTCATGCATCTAGCGAAGAAATGGTCCTCAGATGCCATCTAATCCAATCCCCTCATTTTACACCTGATTCCTTTAAACTTCCTGTTTCTTCCCCTATAAAATGGAGGATGCTGGTAGGACTAGGGAAAGATAGGCACAGGAAAGTTAGGCACTTCTGCAGAGCCACGAGAACAAAATGCTTAAAGACCACAATTATACAGAGGAAAAGGACACTAAAAGACAAGTCAAGCTCAGCTTAATTGCAATGACCATGTCCATCTCAGACAGTGATTCCCAAAGTGGGCGCCACCGCCCCCTGGTGGGTGCTGCAGCAATCCAGGGAAGCAGTGATGGCCACACGTGCATTTATTTTTCCTATTAATTGCTATTAAAATTTTTAAAAATTAATTCCCAGGGAGCTAAGTCATATTTTTTTTCTGGAAAGAGGGTGGTAGGCCAAAAAAGTTTGGGAACCACTGATCTAAGAGAATGGATAAGGAAATACACTTTCCTCCTATCAGGGACAAGTGGTGACCTATGGGCTTGGAATATGGTATTCAATCAGACTTCTTTCTTCACTGATTTTCTTTTTCTTTACTAATGCTAAGAGAGGAACTAAGTTAAAATAAAATGCCTGTGGTAGGAATATATATGTATACATGGTTGTATTTAAAGACCTGGGGTTTCATGTGTAGGGAACTTCCAGTGACAAAATTCCCTCTACTATTGTACCTTTTCTTCAGTGGAATAGTTTTAGAGAGTTGGTTCATGAACTGAGAGTTCCCCAAGATCACCCAGCCAATAAATTTCCAAGAGAGAACGCTGGCCCAAATCTTGCTCTCTCTCAAAGGATAGCTATCTGTCTGCTATTTCATGCTACCACTCAGTGCAAAAATAGACGGCATCAATAAAACTTTAGAGAGAGGCTGGGGCCAGAATTGGACTGGATCAGGAGTTTAAACCTTTTTTTCTCTCTTTTTTTCCCCTGTGGGTATCTAGTGAAGCCAATGGATCCTTTCTGAGAAAGAGATTTTTAAAAAATATTTGAAGGAAATTCTAAGCTTCGGTTAAAAGTTTGTGAAAATAAAGATGTCATTTTCTCCAGTCCAAGTTCACAACCCCCAACGTCTATCCAGCCCTGTTTCCGTAGGATTCAAAACCCTTAGGGGAAATGATCTCTAAGCCCTATCAGATTTTGACACTATGCTTAGACATTCCTATCACCACACAAAGAGTTTATTAAATTAGCTGATTTCCACAGTGGAAGGCAGGGAAAGCCTGGGATGAAGGGATTTGGTATAGAGAGGAAAAGGGAGGAGCAAAGAGGAAGGTGAAGCCTTTGGGGAAAACTGAAATACCTAAAGGGGTGACTGAGGAAAGGAGGCTGCAGAGAGGGTCTGGGATGTGGGAGGAAGCCCAAGTTGGAGGCTGTCGATTCATTGTTCCTAGCCTGGCAGTCTTTGTTCCTCAATGTAACCAGTTTGTTCTTTAAGAGGATACAAGTCAGTGGCCGGTTGCCAAGCAGTCAACGTCCGACTGGTTTGTCCCAGTAGTTTATCAGAGAAGCCAGTTCTTTACAGCTGGGTTTTCATTTGTTTATTTGGTTTCACTAACCCTCCTCAGCAGAAGGCACCCACTGATTCATTCATTTTCTTTGGCTAACAGAACCCTGGATGATGACCTTCGGCACCCCAGCACACTTGGCGATTGTGCTGCATGATTAGGGCACTAGAGTTTGTTTACAAAGAATTTTCCTCCAAGCTGCTCTGGGAGGGGGATCGCTGGCATTCTCATCTAGCAGGAAATTGGGGTTTGGGGAGTTGAAGAGGCCTGCCTAAGGTCATACACAGCTAGCCAATAAGCGGGGAAAGAATTGGGCTCCATTCTGCCGACTCTGAATCCAATGGTCACGTCTCTATGCCATCAAATCTCCCTACAGACTCAAAAACCAGGATGTGGCTCTCTATTCAGCTACCTCAGGGAGATCCACATTTCTTGGGGAACCTCTGACCACCGTCCCCACTAAAGAGGCTGGTAGATGGTCTAGAGACCATTTCCAGACAACCTGAGGTGCTCAGGAAATCGACTTTATTGGCTCACTTAGAGATGATCAATGCCCCAACCAAACTCACAACAGAATGATGGGCCAGAATGTCAAGTTTGCCCTTCATCCACAGGCCAGGCCATGGATTGTCCTTTCTGCTCACCCAAATGTGGGCTCTCTGTGATCTCAAGGGACTAATGAAATCACGTTCTCTCAGCATCACCGAATGTCCGAGACAGGGAGGAAAGATCTCAGAGGTCAGCTAGTCTAATTCCTAACTAAATTTGAACCTGGACCTGGACCTCGTGTTGGCCATCCTAGAAAGGATTTGGCCTAGTAAAGGATCCCAGCTCCCAAGGAGACCCTTAGCATTTCAGACAGCTTTGATAGCTAAAAAAGGAAAGATCAGAAATTTGGCTAATGTGTTACTATGGAATCATGGAAGAATGAGGTGGATAATCTGATGGGATTCATGCAATCTGGGGTAAAGCCAAGAGAACTGTCAGTGTTCCCTGACAGAGGATTGTGCTGGTGCCCCAAATGCACAGGTATCCATCTGTAGGAAAGCACGCTCTCTCTCCTTGGGACGAATTCTAGAATCAAGCCGTATAATTCATAGAGTTGTTATCAGAACTAGAAGATACCTTAGAACAGAAAATGTCAGAGCTTGGGAGGATCTGAGAAAAAGCAATATCAGATCCTCAGAGGAACTTTGGAAAATAGAATTTCAGAGCTGGAATGGATCTCAAAACATTGAGTATCAGAGCTGGGAAAGATGGTCAAAACGGGGAGGAAGCTTAGAACACAGAATGTGATGGGTTCTAAGAACATAAAACTGAATGTTAAAGGAAAGATAGACTTTGAAGCAAACATCTTGTTAGAGCTTGGAAGGGTCTTAAGCCACAGAATGGAGAAATCTTAGATTTATAGGGATTATTAACCTCTGTGATGCCATGGACCCCTCTGGCAGTTCAGTGAAACCTATGAACCCTTTCTCAGAATTATGTTTCTGAATAGATGAAGAAATGCTGAATTTCAGATAGAGGTTAATGAAAATAAAGATGTAAGCTTTTCCCCATCCAAATTGATGGTAGGAATTCCTGCTCTTCCATTCCCAAAGAGGTGGCCAAAGACAAATCATTTCTCCATCCCCAGCATCAATTTCGTCACTTGTAAAATGGAAATAATATAAAACTTCTCCCATCTGCCTCAGTGGGTCACTGCTGGGGAAAGTACTTCATAAACCTTCATGAATGAGAGTTGTTATCATGATCACCATTGACCAGGCAAATGACCAAATGATAACTTCCCCCCAGGCTGTGTCCTCCAACGTCCTTCCTGGAATGGAGGTCGCTAATAGCTCCAGTTGCCTTGGCAACCTCACAGGCTCCACTTCCAACTTCCTGGACCTTTCTCTCCTCAGCTGGTGAATTACTCTTCCCTGAGCATCCTCCTCAGAGCACAGGCAAACAAACTGACAGAGGGTCCACTAACTGGCCCCATGGGATGCTCCGACTCCCAGAGGCTTCATGGGGGCATCCTTTGCCTCTTTCTAGGAATTTCCATCCCAGACTTGTCTTCAGGTTTCTGCCACAGAGTGACAGACACAGGCTTCAGCTAATGGCTGTATGATCAATAAAACTGAATCCCCATGAACCAATGAGGACAGTTCCAGATCCAGTTTCATTGCACAATGCTCTTCCCCCCCCCCAACCAGAAAAAGTGGGGGCAATGTGGAGGTAGGACCTTGGGCTTGGAAAACTGGACGAGCTAAGTTTGAATCTCACTGCAGACATTTACTAGCTGTGCAAACTTGGGTAAATCACTTAATCTCTCAGCTTCGGTTTCCTCATCTCTAAAATGGGGGCAATAATAGCTCTTATCATGCAGGGTTCTTATAAGGATAGAATGAGATCAGGTCAGTCAAATACTTGCAACCATTAAAAAAGCATTACATGGGAGCTACCATTCTCATAAGGGAAGAGACGATGGGTTGGGATCCCCAAGGCAGCAGAGCTATTGAACAGTCCATTTGACACAGCATAAATTGAAAGCACAACCAAGGCTCAGGACTGACAGGGAGCTCTGGGAAATCTATTTAATTCAACAATTGTTAATGGATCAAAAGGCATCTCTTAAGCATCTACAGTGCTAAGGAGCTGTGGCTGCAAAAACAAAAATGAAAGGATTCCAGCTGATCCAGGGAAGGGGCAGGGTTTCCCCCCATGGGATTTTTCTACTTGCATCCTTGTGCTTACCACAGTGGTTTGCATATAGCTGGTGCTTAATAAATGCTTCTTTCCTGAGAGGGAGACTGTAAAGAGGGTCAGACTGGATAAGCCAGAGCCCACCTTCAGAGTAAGGACATGAGTCCCAGCATGGTTCTGATTGGATAAATCTTCACCAACCTTAGATTAAGATATGAGCCTGGTTACCCAGTTAAAGGAGGGGCCCAAGGGGATAGGAGCCCCAGTTCCGTGAGGACCATGGAGAGTCTGGCACCTCCCAGGTTGGGCCACAGAACCCCTGTAACCATCAATAGGGCATGGAACGTGCCAGCACCTGGTTCTTAGGGTGAAAGGGAACAGGTTCCGGGCAGCAGAGCCCTCTGGTGTTTGAACAAATATTCATTAAAGCATCTACTCTTTTGTCCATCCACAATCACAACCAGGGGGGAGTTTATAGTCCAATGAGGAAAAGTGATACCCAAATATGCAATAAGGTAGAGCCCATCACCTCACGCTACCTCGTATCAGGAGAACACTGGATTTGGGGAGAAAGGACCTTGGTTCTAGTTCTAGCTTGGCTAATCGCCAGCTTTGCCATCTCAGTCAAATCACAAAACTCTTTCTGACTCTGTTTCTTCATCTGTAAAATGGGAGTGATAATAATACTACCGATCTCACAGGCGTGGTTGTGAGGAATGTGGCACACTGGCTTAATTATTAGGATCTTTGCATTATTGACTTATTCATTTGGCAGAAGCATTCAAAATCAAGTCGAGTTGTGGAGAGACCATAGGGTAGAGATGGCCATTATGATCCGAGGGCAACTCCAAATAAATATTATTCTCACTCTTCCTGCCTGTCAGAGAAGGGCAGCACCGGGATAGGACCATTCACTAAATTCTTTTATTTTTTATTTTTTTTAAATCCTTAACTTCTGTGTATTGGCTCCTTGATGGAAGAGTGGTAAGGGTGGGCCATGGGGGTCAAGTGACTTGCCCAGGGTCACACAGCTGGGAAGTGTCTGAGGCCAGATTTGAACCTAGGACTTCCCGTATCTAGGCCTGAGCTACCCAGCTGCCCCTCACTAAATTCTTTTAGCTGTCCCTACGCCCCCTTCTCTCCAACCACCCCCAGGGCCATCTTGGTCAAGCATCGATTCCCTGCCAGCATGAGTTGCCATTCCACCTAAATGAGCAGATGGAGTGTGAAGGACAGGCGCCATAGGTGAAGTCATTAGAGAACTCATTTGTCGGCTTCCTAAAAGTCTATACGCGCCTGTTCAAAGCCAAATCGTTGGGCCAAGTGTTGTGCCTAAATAGGAGGCCTAGGAAAGGGCTGCTAAGCCTCGCTGGGGCCTGACAGGCTCCGTTGGCTGCTGAGCCTGCCAAGCTGGCTCTGAAGCCGCAGATGACAGAGGGACCTGGGCTAGTGAGGGGTGTGTTTGCCTAAGTTTCCCCGATGGGCAGCAGCCCCAGGACTTGTGAAGTCCAGCTTGGCCAAGCCTCTGCCTCTACAACAGTGCCCAAGCCAAGAATCTAATGGGAGTTGGATCAGTGTTTGACAAGTCCTCTAGTCCCAGGCTTGGGGTTGCTTTGGGCTGCTGTGGGTGTGCTCACTGGATAAGCCCCTTCCCCCAATTAGCCTCAGATGTTTCGCCAATTAGGAAAGGAGCCCCAATCTTCTTTGGATTGAACTACAGCAAGATTTATTTGCTTGTCTATAGGGGTTAGGAACAAGGAATAAGCATCGAGTCTGGGGAACGCTGAGCTCAGTCTAAATGAGTAAAGGTGATCCAAGTCCAATGGATGATGAATTTGATGATGGGCTGGAGCTTTTCGGCTCCCTCTCACAAGCCAAAGGATAAGGAAGGCTAATGGGGTTCTTCTTGTTGGCTGTGGTGGTGTCTCTCTCAGCTCTATTAGTAGCTGGGAGAATGACTTCCTCTGGCACTGAGGTATGGATGCTGGATGGCGGGTCTGGGGCCACCCTAATCCACCCTCCTCCCAAGATTCTCACAAACGAGACCCAGTGTGCTGTTGTCCCAGGGTATGCATAGGGGTCTTTTGGCCCTGGCTCACGCCACCTAGGCACATTCCAAAGTCTTTAACAGATGTTCCTGTCACTCAAGATATCCTCCATCTTGTCCCAGAAGTCCCTTATTACACAAGCGACAACCTGAGGACAGCTGGTGAACTCTGTGCTCAGAAAATCTTACATTGTGGAGACAGAAAATACAAAGAACTAAACAAGGTGGCCTGAGATGAACTTCCATCCATTCTACTTATATTGTATGTAAAGAGTTAATGGCATATTATCTCTCCACTGACAATGGGAGTTCCTTGGGGACATTGGGCTGGGTGTTCTTGCTTTCTTTATATCCTCAATGTTCACCCTAGTATATCCCACAGGTAAGCATTGAGTAAATGCTTGTTGATTGACTTACAGTCAAACGTTGTACCATGCCTCATTGCCTCAGTCCAGAGAATTTGAAATTAGAAGCTGTCATCACCCACTACATTTCTAGGAGAGATCCACCAATAGTAAATCCTCGGTTGGTGATCCTGGCCAGATTATATCTGAATACTATGTTCAATTCAGTTGTAGCTGCTTCAAAATAATGATATCGATAAGCTGGGAAGGGTCCAGAAGAGGGAAATCAATATAGTGGAGGGTCTCAAAGTCATGTCATATGAGAATTGAATGAAGGAACTAAGAGTGTTTAGCCTAGAGAAGAGAACACTGAGATGGGAGTAGGAATGTGATGGCTACCATGCCTGGATGGATCTAAACCACTTGACTCTATTCTCTTTAGGATAAGGCATCCTAGTCTCAACCCTGGCCATTTCCCATGCTAAACTCTTCTCCACCCCCACCCCACCCCCCAAATCCCACTTCTTGCTCTAAAAAACATAATAAAATCAATGATACCATTGCCCCTATCCTATAAATCCATTAACTCTCTTTATGATTTTTAAGTTTTTAAAAAGTACAAGAATTCTTGTTTCCATCTGATAAATGAGGAAACTGATCTTCAGAAAGGTCTCATGGCAGAAGTGGGATTTGAATTCAGATCTCCTGGCTCCAAGCCTAAAGCTCTTTACTAGAGTCTACTTAAAAAATCCATAAGCCTGTTGCTATGTTTTTGAGGAAACAAGATATTTTTCCTCCTTTCCCTTCTTCCTATTCTGGAAAAACTTATGGGGAAAAATTAATAATAGAATCATGCTTTAGAGTTGTAAGGTGGTGTTTGAGGGACCTTCTATACCCCTTATTTTATAGATGAGGAAACTAATGCAGAGAGAGAGAGAGAGAGAGAGAGAGAGAGAGAGAGAGAGAGAGAGA
>NW_025394726.1:0-2999 GCF_016433145.1 Gracilinanus agilis | reverse complement strand
AACCCAGGAGATTTAAACTGTTCTGTGTGGAGACGTAGGCATCCCCACGCCCAAAGACCCGGAAACAGAAACCCATTGGACCACGGGAAATGTAGTTTGATAATTTCCACGTGTCCATAGAAAATATATATACTTTCAGATGGCATTTCCCAAATTTCACTTTTACAATTCCCCGTGAGGTCCAGCAAAAAAAGGTTAGTCCTTTTTCTTCGCTGGACCTGTAAAAATAGATAACTTCTAAAATTTTCAGGAATTTGGGGATAAAAGAAATAGATGAACAAATGGTTAAAATTAGCCTCATTGACAAAAAACCAATTTGGGGGCAGTCCCCTATTGGTATAACAGTGTACAATTAGAACAATATATACAACTCAATTTCAACTCCCCATAGTTCAATCAACTGCACCTCAAAGTTCAAAATTTGGTCTTCATGGTACAGTGAAGGCTTTTCAGACATCTTTGTGGTGTCTTCACCAAATAGGTTCGTCGTCTGGATTCTGGGGAGATGGCAAGATCCTTATCCTGAAATTATTCTCAAAAGAATTTAAACTTTACATTATAGATTACAAAACATACATTTTCTTCTAAGATTTATACAATTCCCCGTGAAATTACTCCTAAAAGACTTAAATATACATATATTTTTACATTATCGAATTTGAAAAAACTTAACAGATATCCCCCTAAGGTAAATTTTAAACACACTTTTTTTTCTAAAAAAAGGCACCTCAGGTCTGCTAAGGATGAGTGACTGAGTCCTGGCGGTTGTATGAAATCAATTGGCAAAATACAAAGAATAAAATTCAAGAAAAAAGAAGAAAAAATTAACTTGTTAATGAAATGTAAAATGTGCAAAAATCTGGGGAAAATAAACTTAGACCTTTGAATGAAGGCCTAATTAAAGTGAATTCAGCAGTGTGCAATTACCCATTCAGGGCCAGGACTTAAGAAAAATGTCTCTCTCTGATCTGGCTTATCATCAGCTTTTCAGGGAATTGAGCCAAATAAATAACCAATCTTAGGTGCTTTCTAGGAATCTAAGTTGAGGGGACCCACGTCCTCTAAAGTTTTAGAAAAGACTGGGACTCCAGGACTCAAACCCCAATTTCCAAGCCCTAAAGTATTGGCATAGAACTGCTGCAATTTATGCAGATTTTAGTCAGTCAAGTCTCTGACCATGTGCTTTCTTTAGCACGATTAACAGCTCTCATGTTCCCTTTTTGTAGAATCAGACAGAAAGGCATTTAATCACAGTCCTATAGGCTCAGGTATTTGCATTAAGCTTATAAAAAAAGATAAATAATGATTATATATGTACTTCCAGTACAAGAGAGAAAAAGGAAAAATCAATTGCTCTCATTAAAAAAAATGTTTTAAAAATCAAAAAATATATATATATAATTTAGAAATAGAAGGGTTATGTTACCCAAAAATGAGATTTTCTGTGAGAGAAAGTGAGTTTTACAAAATAGCAGATTCACAATGCCCATTCAAATAGAGTACCATTATTTCCAATAGCACATTTTAAAACAATAAACAATGTTTAAAATCATTTACTTGTTACAACTTTAAATCTTGGCTAAGAGTTTCTCAACAAATTCTGTTATTGCTTCTATAGCAAAACATGATATTTAAAAAAGAAACCTTCTGATATAATCATCCACAGATAAGAATATACAGGAGCTCCTCGGCTTCCTGTTTTAAAAAATCCTGGGTAGGAATGCTTCTACCCATTTAAAGCAACAATTTTTCTTAAAATAAAATATATAAAGGCTTATCCTTTAAGACAACTATTCTTAAGGATTTAAAGTAAAAGTTAAAAAATACCTCCTGTAAAATTACAAGGTAATATTCAAAGCATGGAAACTTTCAAGGTTCTTTGCAATTACCAAGACAGAATAAATTTTTAAAGACATGTGCTCTATAAGATGTTCATAGGTGGTACATATAACCACATTGCTTCTGATACAGTAAGCTTTAAGTAAATTAGGAAATATAATAACATCATAAGCAGTAACTTCATTAGCATAAAATGATTCAGTGCAACAGGAAAATCAATAAATAAGCAAGATAAATTAGCAAAATACAGTAAGATAGTCTCTTTAAAACAGAAATAAAACATATTCATTTCTGAGGTTTAAAAAGTTCATCCCTGATACAATTTAAGGTTCTTTTGATTGAGTTCTGCTGAGTTTAAGGTTTGTTTTTTGTTTTTTTTTAATCAGTCTTTGCTCTCAGTTCAAAGTTCTGAGCAGGTATGGGGTGGATATTTCTTCCCCTAAGTTCAGTTCTTAATCACAAGAAAGTCTGAATAGGCTGTGGGGCCCCATTAAGGGTAAACGGTAGTTGCTAGGTCCAGATGCTAGCGTCAATGTGGGCTCCGGGTTAGTGGAGAAAAGCTCAGGAAAATACCCATGTGTATAGTCTGTGTGGGTTGGGGGTGCCTAAATTAGGTCTTTAGGGAAACAGGTGGAGGGCTAGAATGTCTCCTATAAGAAAGTAGAGAGAAAGGGGAATACTACCCAAATTCTTTAGCTGCAGAGCTGAAGCTGAATGTGGGCGTTTGGGTTCCTTCTCGGAAATCTCAGGAAAAGCGGCTAGGGGTTGAAGTGGAAGCAGCAGCACTGGGACTGGAACATCGGCAGGCTTGTAGTCGGGAAGCGGTAGGAATGGAGTTCAATGGCAGAGACACACTGCCTGGGCTCTGGCATTTTAGTTTAAAGCCAAAAGCCCGAATTGGCTGGCCTGACCTCCCTCCCAAGGTGGTTTGGGCTGGACTGGCTAGCAAAAGCATGGCAAGGAAAGCCACTTTCCTTTTTTAAAAAAGTGCTCAAAAGAGCTGAGCCAGACAGCCGAAAGGCAGGCATGGCTATCTTTTCTGAAAGGCTATCTGGAAAATTGAAAATTCGATTTCCAAATTTCTGGTTGCCATAATTATAAATATGAAAAATAATAAAGGCTGCTATAAATATAAAAATTAGTATTTTAATTAAAGCCAT
>NW_025394725.1:0-3932 GCF_016433145.1 Gracilinanus agilis | reverse complement strand
AAGTCAGCCTGCAGAAGGTGGGATGTGAACTTATACTTCAGAAGTAAGCCAGTGAAACTCAGAAGCAAATATATTTCCATATGCAAAGAATAACAATAACAAAGAGGATTACATGTGAAATTATGAACGGTCTATACAGATAAATTGGAGGAAAACATATTTTGGATTTAGCAAGGTTGTAACAGAATCAACCTTCTTGTTTTGGTTCCCATCTACACTTTAAATTATTTCTTCTATGTATTTTAAATATTTTATTGATGTTTACTCATTGATTTTTCACCATTGGATCTACCCACTTTTTCTTCACTCATGTTCATCCTTTTATCCAAAAGGAATTTATTAAGCAATGTACTAGGTGCTGACAATACAAAGCCATTTCTCCCAATAGTCCCTTCTCTCTAGAAGCTTATAGTCATATGCTTTTGGCTTATTGTCATATTCCCTGGTAAGCATCTCCAGGGTTCTTCCTTTTTCTTACACCATCTTGGCAAATATTTCTCATCATTGGAATTTGTGTCTCCTTATGATGTTTAAGTATTTATACTGTCCATGGTATACAGACTCATCCTCCTTCAGCCAATATATAGCATCAGATGAATTCTCTAGCCTAGCAAACTCAGGACATTTTCATTTTTAATTTCTCCAGTGAATTTCCCTTCGATTGTTCATGCTCCCCCAAATCATTCCTTTGGTATTTAGATCATACATGGGGTTCTTCCTAGAGTCAATCAGTCAAATAGTATTTATAAAGAGCCTACTATATTCTAATTACTCTGTTAAGTTCTAGGAATGCAATGAAAGGCCAAAAAAAAGAAAAACAGTCCAAATAACATTTCACTTCTTGAGAATTTAAATTCAATTCTGGGACTAAAAATCCATAAACAAACCTACAAGAGCAGTAATTAAAGGCATTCATTAAGAAGGGTATTTTTACACTGACTGGTAAGAAGGTAATACCACATTTAAAGCAAATATTGACCTCTGTCCTTCTATGCTTAAGAAAAATATTATTTCAGTGGTAGAAAATTCCTTTTTGGTCCTAAATCCTTTAACCCCCTATTTTATTGATATAAAAAAATTGGAATAAATTTCCAAATTAAAATTTGATTCCACAAGGGCTCTTAGTTTCATAGTTTACAGCTTACTAAGGGGCAGGTTTAACTTTAAGCAGAAAAAAGTAACCTTCATGCTTTGACTTGAGAGAGAGAGAATCCTTTAAATACTCATCCCAACTACCCCTCTGAAATATCTTCATTTAGAGATACATTCATTTAGATCAAGTAATTATCTCCAAGTACCTTTTTTTTAAATATAAGTGCCCTGACAAGAGACACGAATAGGCAATTTTCAGATAAAGAAATCAAAAGTATCAATAAGCACATGAGAAAGTGTTCTAAATCTCTAATAATTAGAGAAATGCAAATCAAAACAACTCTGAGGTATCACCTCACACCTAGCAGATTGGCTAAAATGATAGAAGGGGAGAGTAATGAATGCTGGAGGGGATGTGGCAAAATTGGGACATTAATGCATTGCTGGTGGAGTTGTGAACTGATCCAACCATTCGGGATGGCAATTTGGAACTATGCTCAAAGGGCTATAAAAGAATGCCTGCCCTTTGACCCAGCCATACCATTGTTGGGTTTGTACGCCAAAGAGATCATAGATAGACTTATACGAAAATATTCATAGCTGCGCTTTTTGTGATGGCAAAAAAATGGAAAATGAGGGGATGTCCTTCAATTGGGGAATGGTTGAACAAATTGTGTTATATGCTGGTGATGGAATACTATTGTGCTCAAAGGAATAATAAACTGGAGGAATTCCATGTGAACTGGAAAGACTTCCAGGAATTGATGCAGAGCAAAAGGAGCAGAGCCAGAAGAACATTGTATGCAGAGACCAATACACTGTGGTAAAATAGAATGTAATGGACTTCTGTAATAGCAGCAATGCAATGATCCAGGACAATTCTGAGGGATTTATGGAAAAGAATGCTCTCTGCGTTCAGAGGAAGAACTACAGGAGTGGAAACACAGAAGAAAAACAACTGCTTGAACTCATGGTTTGAGGCGGACATGATTGGGGATGTAGACTCGAAACTACCACACCAATGCAACTATCAATTTGGAAATAAGTCTTGATCAATGACACACGTTAAAAAAAGTAGAAACATGCATCAGCCATGGGGTGGGGGAGCTCAGGGGGTGAAGGGAAGAAAAAAATATAAAGAAAAAAATATATAAGTGCCCTGAATGTTTTATCATTCCTGGGTAAGAGAAAAGTAAATTGCATTCTATTTACTTTGTATATGGTTTCAGAGAGGACTAGTCCTTCTGGTGTGAAGTCTTGTTGAGCCATTTTTAGGGCTGCCTATCCACTCGATGCTCACCTGTCATCCACCTCTGAACGGTAGGCTCCAAGAAGCTATAGCATACACAATGGCTACCCCCCACACTTCAGTAAAACCATCTTGGTAGACTGGCTAAACTGGGTTGAGGAGAACCAACAAGCCTCAAATGTATTGGCAAGTTAGGAAGATGTCTAAGAAAAGTCTGTGAAGACTTCCCTTTCCCCCTGCTCCCTCCGTGGAATGGCTAGATGAGAACAATTTGTTCCAATGGACATGAAGGTTGTTGAAGAAGGCACTATGGAGGTTTAGCACTTGCTCAGGTCATCCAATCCTGCTGGGCCATTACCAGTCATCCTTACTTTTGTCTTGCCAATTGACTTACCCAACTCCAGAAGAGAGAGTGAGGCTAATGACTGGGCAACTCTTACTCATCAAATCTAATTAAGTTAGGTCCTCTTTAAAAATGAAGGATGGAAAATTATATTTCTGAGTATATATTTATTTACATGTTGTTTCCTCCCATTAGAATGTAAACTCACTGATGGCAGAGACTATTTTGACTTTCCTTTAATCTCCAGCATTTAGCAGAATGACAATGCCTGGCTCATAGTATGTGAATAATAAAAGTGTGTTAATAAGTTTAGTGTTTGATTATCAGGATGTTTTCTGCTTTAAAAAAAGGAATGATTTTGGAGTTTGCAATCCTGCCTTGTTGGGTCAGGGGGGTGGAGATAGTCCTGGGCTGGCTGCTATGTCTGCTATCATGAGGAGTACTGTGTGACAATAAGGATAGTTGGGCCAGGAATAAGATTAAAAAAGGTATAGGAAGAGAGGGGAGAGTACTTAATCCATTTCAATGTCTAGCATAAAACTTATTTTACAATAAGTTCATTCATAGATTTCTGAATTTTTGGAGTTAGGCAAGAAAACAGAAACTCTGGAGCATAAATTCCCTTTCCGATATTTATGGCAGGTGGTCATACAACAAGTACTTAGAGGCCTGTAGTGATGGTGCACTCTCCTAGCTCCAAGGGTAGCCCATTTCATTGTTGAATAGCTCTAATTTTATCAAGTTCTTTGGTCTAATAAATTAAAATCTATTTCCTTATTCTAATTCTAATTCTGACCTCAACCAAAATGAATTGAAATCTTCCTCCTTTTTACAGTCATTCAAAGACTTGATTAAATCTGTCATTTCCTCTCTTTCTCTCCAAGGTTTCTTTTCTTTAAGCTAACCTTCTTAAGGACCTTAAAAGCTATGGTATCTCCTCACCCTCTTGTTTTTCTTCTTCTGGACACACTCAAGCTTGTCATTTTCCCTCTGAAAATGTGTAGTGTCTTTCACTGAACAAATTTCTTTATCTATCTTATGACAGGGGCAGGATATACTGGGGTCATAGCTTCTTCATTCTGGATACTACCATTTTATCAATATAGCCAGAGATTGTAAATGGGTGAGCCATTTAACCACTGTCTGCCTTATTTTCCTCATCTGCAAAATAAGAATATTCTAATACATTGTTAGAATCAAATGAAACAATAATTTTAAGGTACTTAGCACAGTGCCTTAATAGAGATC
>NW_025394724.1:6146-7556 GCF_016433145.1 Gracilinanus agilis | reverse complement strand
AGGCCCTAAATTTGATCCTATTTCTCCAAAGGCTTTAATACATAGAACGGCTTCCCACAGAATCCCCCTTTTTTTATTAAATTTTTTTTTTTTTTTTTTTTTTTTTTTAGAACTTAGAGAGTGGTCACAACTATCAGTTATAGAGAGTACAAAAGGATTCTGTTCTAATTTACAGATTATGATAAAGGACCACGTAACCCTCTCTTGCTCTTAATGTCCTTTTCTTTTGATTTGAATTGAAGAGATTTTAGCTCGATTTGAATTTGCCTTATTGAAGAACTGAGTGATCTAATGAGAAATGGAAAGCAAAACAAAACTATAAGGAATAAGAAAAGGGCAAATCCAGCAGTACTGAGGGTGGGTATTAGATTATTATGAGAGATGTAAGATGAAAGACCCTCAATAAATGAAGAAGCCAGGTTGGGAATGGAATCAGAAACAGAAGAATGACTGATCTCCATAATTTGGTCATGTAACATTTTTAGATCAATAGAGGTTTCTGAGTGATTCCATACACCAAGAATATGCTGTTGTATATTTTCCCAAGGAACATCTGTTTGATTATAGACAAGGGGGGTCACACAGATCCACTTAAATTCTGCATGACACCTTGCTTTAAGCCGGACTTTAATGTTTTGCAATTGATTGCCAATGTATAAAACAGCCTCTTCAAGAACATTGATTCTTACTTCTAATCCCTTATCTATCTTCTCTTGAGTCAGAAGGGCAAGGGAAACATTTTTTGAGAGGGTATCCACATGTTGGGGTATGTGAATCTCTCTTATGAGATCCAAGGAAAGATGGTCTTCCTGAAGGCTCTTGCAAACATAACTAACTTTTAAGTTACACAAATTTTGGGGGTAAAAAAGAAAAGAGGACAAAAACAATGATCAAATGATTACTAGACGCATTGACAAAAAGCCAATTAGGGGGCAGTCCCCTTTGGCATGAGTGTACATTCAAAACAGGTGCATTAAATTCCCCATATTTCAATTAACTGCACCCCAAAGTTCAGTATGGGATCTTCTTAATGCAGTGTAGGTCTCTGCAGGCATCTTCATGGTGTCTTCTTCCAAACAGGTTCATCGTCTGGATTCTGGGGAGGTGGCAAACTTCTTATCCTGAAATTATTCTCAAAATAATTTCAACTTTACATTATAGATTATAAAACATACATTCTCCCTTACAGAGGGTTAAGGCTAACATCCAGATCAGTTAATGATACATGACTGAGTTTTGGGGTTGTGTGAATCAATTGGTAAAAGCAATAAGAAAATTAAAAATTCAGGGAAAAATACAATGTTTTTTAAGTAAAAACTGTTTTAAATTTCAAAATTATATATATATATATATACACACACATATATAGTTTAGATTTAGTGAAATGTCTTTTACCCAAAACTCAGATCC
>NW_025394724.1:0-6075 GCF_016433145.1 Gracilinanus agilis | reverse complement strand
TATATATATATATATATACATATACATATATAGTTTAGATTTAGTGAAATGTCTTTTACCCAAAACTCAGATCCGTTTCCTGCATGAATAAAACCTCGATCCCCATATTATAATTCTGTGGTATTATTTGTTTCTTTGTATTTGTAATTAGTTATTCAAATTGATGGTCAGAAGTTATACAAATAAATTAATTTATAAGAGGTTCAAACTAACCTTCACTGAAACAACACTTGGGATGGTTACCAGTTTCATAAGTAAACAGTGGAACACATTGCCTTGCTTTACATATTCGAATTTCTGGGGCTTCAATTTTTTATATCACTTTGCTTTGAATAAGGAAAAAGGAGGGAAGGGAGTATAACATTGTTTGACTTGAGGTAAGAGTCAGAGATTATTTATCAGTGATATCATTCTTTTGAATGGTGAATCCAATTCAATGATCCATAAATGAGTAATATCAATTGCAAATCCAATGACTTTTACCTTAAACAGTAATTATTACAATAAAATTTGTAAGGTTTCCAAGATTTACATGCACAATGAAAAATTATAATGTTACAAAATATGATAAACAAATTTTTTCAACAATTTCTCAATGAATAAATTATCTAGTAATTCTTTCCAGTAATTATAGAAAAAGAGTGAACAACTTTGCTTGGAATTAAGTTTTCATTACTGTTCTCTTGATTAGAGAGGGTTGAGGCAGGGGCTGGTTAGTCCCTTAACTTATTGTGATAGTCAGTTTACTTAAAACTTTTTGTTCATAATACAAATCATATATTATTGCAAATAGGCATGATCAATTTTTAACAAATAGCTTTTACACATATTTGAACATATATTCTCAGTTTTTACAAAGTAAGGTACATGATTTGATAACATTCAATAACAATTTCCTTAAAACTCAATATTAGTAATAGCTTTGCTTGCTTGCAACATTATTGTCTACATCGCATCATAATTCAATAAGGCTACTAATTACCCCTTTAGGTTCTAAATTTACTTTAAGGAAGGGGCTAATAAGTTTGTTAGAAGTTCTAAGTTTTTTAGAAGCAAGGAAAATTCCTTTCCTCACTAGCAGTTTTTTTTTTTTTTTTTACTATTTAAATTATTGTACTTGTAATTTTTACATGTTTTGATCTTGATATAAAATTACTCTTCAAAGATTATTGATATTAAAAATTTCAAAATTTGCAACCAGGTACTTTGGAATATTTTTACATTTGCAAATAATTGTTTTATTTCAGGTCCCTTATGATTACTGAGATGATCAGTATTTCTAGTTAAATGCATTCTTCATTATAATATGTTATAATATTGATAATTTTGTTAATTAGTTTTAATTGCATCAATGTCACCACAAAGTAAAAGACAGTATAATAATATTAATGCCATCACAATAAAGTACATATTAACAATGATATCAAATTGTTATGAGGGTTATACATTTTATTATGATTTTATATTCTGGATTTGAATGCACTACTACAAATCACAAATATTATGAGAATACAAATTAATTTCTTGTGTTATAATGTATGTGAATTTTCAATAATATTTTATAATAACAGATTAATAATATTTGAATTGTCTTTTTCCTAATACCTTTGACTCTTAGATTATAATCTCAATTCTAATCCCAATCTATTCAATTAATCTTTAAGGACTAGTGAAATAGTGAACATAGGTGACATAATTTGGCTAGGATCTAATACCTTAAAGATTAGATTAAAGTTATCACAATAATAATTTTTTGCATATTCTGATATTAATTGAAACAGAGATAACTACTGAAGTTGAGCCAGATTTCTGTAAGTTACAAAATTAGCATTAGCTTCTTATTAATTGTTTCCCTTTACTGAGTTTGAGTTAGTAAAAACTGTTGCTGAAAATATTTATAGTCAGAGCCTCTCCCTCCTATGTGTAGAAGGGGTTGAATTACTTTTGAAACCTGTCAAAGGCTGCAGCAGCTTTTCAAGGGGCTGTGCTCTTTAACTCTTTAGTTATTGCATTTATAAAATGTGCATGATTATTTTAAAACCTTGATGATTTATCACTTCCAAATGAATGTTAATTTAAACTTCACTATGTCCAAATTGACCCTAATTAAAACTTCCTAACAATGTTTCCTATAGATATATACTAATTATTCTTTCAGACCTCTGCTTAAAGAAGAATAAAACCTGTAGTCTGGCCTCTCTATACCTTAGGACAAATCCACCTACCTGATTAAATATTTCTTTTAAATCATGAACTAGTATCCTTATAAGCTTTACCCTTCTATTTTACAATCCTCAAATTCAGTTTGATAAGCATTTTTGGCAAATTTGATTATTTAAACCTGTATTTTACACACTGCAAGTCTTAATAAATAACTTCTTCAATATAATTTTTGTGCACAAGTAAAATTAACTGAAATTCCATTTTTTAACTGTTAGTCAATAAAGTTATACTATACCATCAGTATCTATTCAAATTCTTAGCAAACATGCATACTAATGAATTAGAGAAAGGGCTGTGAGTTTTAAGAAAAAGGAGCTATGTTTTGTGACTTTCCAAAATTTTTTTTTTTTTTTTTTTTTTTTTTTTTTTTTTTTTTTTTTTGCTAAACTGAGGCAGCATAGATGATTCGATTTTGGCTTAAATTTTTCTCATGAACCATTCTCTGTTCAAAGGCATCTAATTATGAAATATAAGCCAATGGTATTGTTCTAATAATTTATGTTAAGATTTTTACTAACATCAGTGTGATTAATGGTAGATTAAACTTGTGGCACTCTGAAAGGTTTTTACCACTCTCGGTTAAGCATTTAGGTGAATTGATGATTCTGATTAGCTAATAAAGTTTTAAATTGCACTTCTATACCTCAGTACACAGTTCAGAATCATTGCTTTTTCTGTCTGAATAAAAATTTTCTTAGATTGCATTTAGAATCCTTATTAAATTTGACTAAATATATATCTCAGTATTTAACCTGTTGATAGAATTTGGTGGTGAGATCAAATCTGTCCCCTGTCATTGTCTTATGATTTCTTTGTTCCCTTTCTTATGGCCAGTAAGAAATGGAAGAAGAAAAGTAGACAAATTATCTTGTTGATTCTCGCCTTAATGAGAGCAGAGAATATGATTTCTTTTAATCAATTAAATTCTTTTAGAGTTTAAAACACTCAGAAATATATTAGAGATGTTATTTTTCTGAATTTCTCAAACTCCTCTGTCTGTCTTTCCCATTCCTCCGGAATGAATGAGAAAGAGAGAGAGATTTATTTTCTCCAAAATTCCATTGTGATCACAGACAACCAAAACCATTACAAACAGATCAGAGACACATAAACACAACATATAGACACACAGACTGTTCAAAAACATTTTTCCCGGGCATTTCACGCATACTCTAACAAATATAAGACATCCTATCAAAGATCAATAAATCACATCTTACGTAGCTAAAGAAATCTGGAGAAAAAAGAAAGTTTATTATTCAGAAAATTGATTAACTCTAGCAAGGAACTGGCTAAACTAGGATGAATTCTTGGATTAAATTTAGTCATTGGTGGGGCCAGTGGTTGGCCTCCTTTCCATCTTCCCTGAAATCTCTTATCAGGTAATCTGTAACCATTTCGATGGAATTTGGAATTACAATTTTTCTTCCAGTGGTAACCTTTCTCACATCTGGGACACAAAGAGTTAGGGGCATTGGAACAAGAGTCTTTTGCAGCCTTTGAGCCCTTAATCATTTCAGAATATGTTTTTCCTTTCAGGGCTGCTGCGATGACTATACCCTGCATATATGCTGGAGTAAAGTCCTCACAAGCTTTCAAGTAGTCATCAATAGTCCCAGATTCTTTAATATTTTGAAGCATGCTCTGACACACCTTATTGGCATTGTCATAGGCAAACTTTTGGACTATTATCCGGATTGAATATTCATCATTTGTATATTTTGTTACTTCTTGATTTAACCTTTCTACAAAATCTGAGTATCTTTCCTCTGATCCTTGTCTAATCTCAGCCAAACCTGTGGACAGTTTCTTAGTTGCTGGGATCCTTTTCCAAGCCTCTAAGGCACACCTTGTACATTGAATTAGAGCTTCTCTAGGTAAATTAAGCTGATCAGCATGTAATTCCCATTCGTCTATTCCAAGTAACATTTCTTTAGTAACTCTGATGCCCTGTTTCTTATTAATGGCTGCCTTCTGTTTTGCCACTCCATCAAATTCTGATTTCCAAAAGAGGTAGTCCCCTGCAGAAAGGGAATATTTTGCTATATGTTTCCAATCAAAGGGAGTGATCCAAAGCCCTTCCAAGGTTTTCACCAAAGTTAAAGTGTATGGAGAAGCAGGACCATATGAAGCACAAGCTGTCTTAATTTCTTTTAACACTTTGTAGGGAAGAGGCTCCCATGTAGGAGCTATTTCTTCATCATCATCCAATTCATCTGCTCTAAAAATAATTGGGAAACAGAACGACGTGTCTCCGTCCTTCTGTGCATTTTTTATTGCCCCTTTAAACCCTATATTCTGGGGCTGGGGCTGTGGAATTGGAGCTTCAAGCAGCAGAGGCTCCTCTGCTGTTATCTCTCTTTCCTCTTTGGAAGAGAGGTTTTTAGGTGGGGGAGGGTCTGCTGCTTGTGGCTTTTTCCTTCGAATTTTAAAGTTCCAGTTTGATTTACAAGGAGCCTTTTCCTCCTCCTCTGATTCTAACATTGAAACCTTAAAGATTTCATTCTCTGCATTTTGACCAGATAACAAAATTGTTTTTTCAGCAGACGAAACTTTTACTGGCACTTGTTCTAGTCCATGCTCAATACAATAAGTTTTCAAATCATTGCCAACTTTTTGCCAGAATTCTAAGGGAATCCATGGGCTACAATTTTTAATAAGATCAAGAAATTTAGTGAGCTGTTCTTTACTAATTTTTGCCCCCCATTTCCTGAGGGTATAATCAGTTATAGCAATAAAAAGAATTCTTTCCTTTGATTCACTGTGCCCCATGGTGTTTGTCTTAAATTGAAAAGATAAAAGATAAAAGTTACTCACCTCGAATCCCTCACGTTCTCCTCTCTGTGAGCCAGCACAACCGGAGAGGGGTGGGGATGAGTCTCCTAGCCACCTGAATTTGGGAAGCGCTTTGGCTTGAGGGGAAAAGGTATTCGCACTGCTCAGAAAGCCCCCGCGTTAGGCGCCATTCATATAGGGGGCCATGCCTCTATATGATTTTTTGGGGTCCTGAGCAGCGTGGTGGCATAGGATGGTTAAGGCAGGAGAAAGAAAATGAGAACAACTAGACTAGTGGTTAGCCCATGCTGTCCCAAAGTCTGTGGGCTTGGGAGTTTATTATATACTGGTTTCAAACAAAGAACACAGCTATGAAGGGGTAACAGATCATACATAACCCATTAAAGTCTAAAGAGTAAAGGTATAAGTACCAAGACAATGGCCAAATTCCAACCATCAATTAGTAGGGATAATTCTGGGAGAGGAAATATTTTTATGGAGATGCTCACTTATTGAGTTCTGTCTTCCAGGATTATAGGCACCTGGACAAATAAAGTCAAGACTAAAAGCACCATACTTTATCTAAGTATGCAGACTTATCTTAAGTAATGTTTGTTAGGGTTCAGGCTTCTTAATTATCAAGGAGAGGAATCATTAACTCAGTAGATGCTGGTCTGCCACTTCAAAGTTTTCCAATAGGAGTTCTAAGAAAGGTGGGGATCAAAACTGAGTCAAAAGAGGAGCCTCAGATTTTTATCTCAGATGGCCCATTCTGTCTGCATTCCTGACATGCAGTGCAGAAAAATCATACACACAGTTTTACTTGCTGATGATTTTGTAATGGGATCCAGATAAAATATCGGTTACAGACTCTGTTTCTCTAAATGACTCCTAATAGCCTCTTGGAGGGATCAAGTTGATTTTGGATTAACCTACCTGCTGGTACCAGAGCCTTTTGGGGCTCAGGTGACCAGGACCAAACACAAAGACTGCCTCAGCCTGGATTGGTCACATAGGGAATCCAGATAACAGGCCCTAAATTTGATCCTATTTCTCCAAAGGCTTTAATACATAGAA
>NW_025394723.1:0-6842 GCF_016433145.1 Gracilinanus agilis | reverse complement strand
TTGGGGTTTCAGCCATAACAGAAACTCACCACAAGAATCTTATTCCTGTCTTCATTACCAACTGAAGGAGAAGCAGTTAGAGGGGGAGGGGTTTGAGAACCAGGAGTGTTTTTACCCCCTCCTTTCCTCACTGTAGCCTGTCAATCTAGGCTCTTGACTTAAAGCTACATTTGGCCCTGAAGACATTTATCTGCTTCTCCAAATTATCTGTTATTATAATCATAACAGTTTTGGCCAGCCAGTCTAGGATTTGTACTATTAGGACCTAGTGGAGAAGAGATAAGATGGCTGACATGTTAAACGAGCAATTGTTACCTTGGGGTGCTCTGCTGTTTTAATTTATGGGATTTGGCAAACCTGTGCTACATTTTGGTTTGTCACTGTTCCCCAATTTTTTAGATCAATAATAGAATTTTATGACACTTATCTATGGCTAACAATTACAGTTGGAGAGGCATTGGCTTATGTACCAACAGGCATAGCCATGACTGCCACTGGCTATGGAGCCATAATGATTTTAAGAAAGATACTGGCTTTTACTTTTGGAAACACTAAGGTTACTGACCTGGCTATGGAAAAAATGTTGGAATATATGAAAACACTAATAGAAATCAACAAGCAAATAAGGGAAGGGAGAGAACTTGATGCTAGGACAATTATGCAACTGGAAATCATAGAAAGCACGGTCACAATAAAGAAAGGGGGTGAAAAACAACAAGAGATTAAAAAGGACAACGCAGAAAAGCAAGAAGTTGCAGGGGCAGAGTCAGCTCCTGTAACAATACTTCCTATTACAGATAGAACAATTGTACAACCGGATGCTGGGATTATACATGTTAAAGGATACAAACTATTTACTGGAGGGGATCTAGAGATTTTAAAAAGGAGGTTCCCCCAGTTCTTCATAAATCCACATAGGGCGATAAAAGAATTCAAACGGGCAGTCAGGCTGTATAATCCTAATTTTGAAGATGTGGAACTCTTATTAACAGAGCTATTTACCCCAAGTGAAAAAGCTAAATTTCTGGCAGAGACAAGGAACAACCCCAACCTAGCATCATGGCCTGAGCAACATCAAGATCTAGAGCTGTCATCTCATGCAAACATGTCATATCTCAGGAGATGCAGGGAGGACTTGGCAGAGGCGATGAGACTCCATGCTAAACGATCAAATGCATGGGGCTCATTTGAAAAGTTAAAGCAGGGGGAGGAGGAACATCCAAGCTTATATCTAGATAGACTTTTGGAAGCTGGAGAAACTATTCTAGGGTTCAGGGACATGACTACTGAAGACAACATTCAGCATATCAGGAGGCAATTTGTAAAAGGGAGCCAAAATTACATTCAAACCTATTTTAGACTGCATTGCCCACAATGGGAGACCATGCCCATTGAGGAATTGAGAAAGACAGCAGCTTATGTCCATGACACAAAGGATAGTGACTCTAAAACATCTAGAAACTCTGAAAAAGATCGAGAGATTGCTGAGCTTAAAAAGCAATTGAGGGAAACTCAGAAGGCCAGAGAGGTAGAAGAAATAAAAAATATGGCTCTGATGTCCAACAATCAGAGGAGCCAAAGTAGGCCTAGACAATCTAGTGGCAGTGTTAACAAAATTAAGAGATGTTTCCTTTGTTCAAAAATTGGCCACGTGGTACGGGATTGTAGATATAAGTCTCAGATTAACTTTGGAAACAGGAATAATAACAATAACAACAGGAGGAATATATACTACAATTCCAGATACAATAATAACACCAACAATAATAATAACAGGGACAACAATAGTAGATACAGTAATAAGGTGAAGGCTAGATGTTGTGACCATGACTGTGCAAAGTTTAGTAGGTCCCCAAGCTTGTCAAAAATGGAAGAATACCTGTCCCAAGGTGCTAGACCTCGTACATTATGAACCGAGGAAGCAGCCTTAGAGAAAGCACTTGTTGCAAGAAAAGAGAAAGGCAGTGATAATGATGTAGCAGAGGAATGTGAGAAGAATAAAATGGGTGCAGAAGATATTATGAATTATGGGTTGGAGGAGGTAACACATAGTTACAAAGATATGACTGAGGAGGAATTGCAAATGGAGGAGGATATAATAGAAATTAAGGAGAGAATTTATGGGAAAGGAAACAGTGATATGGGGTACACTGACAGAAAACCAGGCACATCTGCACAAGTTCTTGATAAAAGCTTGAAGAAAGTAGCATTCCTTGATTCTCACTATGGGGGGACAGAACCATTCTGTAGTAAGACTGTGGATCATTTACATGTACAGCAAAGTCAAACAGCAAGGGTAATGAATATAGACAAGTGTTCTAATGGGGATCTCTTGGAAATGGACAGTGTCAATAAAGGAGATGAGCTCCTACAGACCATTGAGAAGGAAAGTGCTGAATTCTCAGATACAGGCACAACCTCTTCTCTATCACCAACTAGGGAAGCTGGAAGGGAAAGTGAAAAGTCTAATAGCTACAAGTCTAGAGGAATTTTAAAGCTAGATCCTGGAGCTAGAGAATTTGTACCAAGCCTACTTCAGGGTCAAGTGCATGAAGACGTAGCACACTTTCAAGCCTGTGATACTCCAAAGAGAGCTGCCTTTGGAGTAGATTCTGAGTTGATGCATTTAAAGGAATTCAGTTTAATAAATGTCAGTAGCCAAGAGAGGAACAAAATGGCATCAGTAGGGACAAAGGAAGAATCTACAACACTGACTTTGTTTCCTATGCAAAATACATCTAGAGTTGAGTTTCCTGTTACTGACATGGAGTCTAGGGAGCAAATACAAGAAGAAAACATAGACTCACAGGATTGGGATGTTGACATGAACCAAAAACACATTCCCAATTCTGTAGAATTTCCTTTAATGCAGAGGAATACCTCTCCTGAATCTAACTTTGCTAAAGTCAAGCAAAGCATGTTCAGTGAAGAGAAGGACACTCTACCTTACTCATGGTCTGGAAAAACTGAGATACATTTTGACACTGATAGGCCCATGAACAGTCCAGGGATGCCAATTCAGGCATTGGCAGTCCAACAAGCTATTGTTGAAGACTTACCATCATTACACTCACAGAATCCTGAGCCAGCACAGACAGAAGTCCTAGAACAAGATCAATGGGATTTAGGGGACATATAGAAACACCTTTGGTATCTGTTGATCAGACAGCTAAAGACAGGGAACCTTTGGTTATGGTAACAATAGGAGATCAAATCTATCCTGCTCTTATTGATACTGGAGCAACCCGATCTGTGTTGACATCAGCACCAGAAAATTGTGCACTAATGGGGTCTGTGAGAGTAAAAGGATTCCACATTGTATGAGAGCAATTGCAGCTGCAGCCCTAATGGTTAAAAAATCTTCAGATCTGGTTTTGGGATGTAGGATTATGTTGTACTCTCCTCATCAAATAGATACCATCTTGAAAAACAGCAACCTGCATGCGTTTACTTCCCAGCGCTTATCCCATTATCAAATTGTGTTGCTGGGCAATGAGAACCTGACTTTCCATCGTTGTAAGGAGATCAACCCAGCTACACTAATGCCAGACTTACCATTAGAAGGAGAACCCATCCATAGCTGTGCAGAAACCTTGGACGTGGTTCAAAAGACGAGAGATGACCTGACCGATATTCCTTTGGTCTCTCCCGATCTCACTTTATTTACCGATGGTTCTGCATTTGTGGTAGATGGAGAAAGGTATACAGGCGCGGCTGTTGTAACTCAAAATGAGACTTTGTGGTATGCAGCTCTACCCAAGTCCATGAGTGTTCAAGGGGCTGAAATCCTGAGTCTCACCAGAGCTTTAGAAATTGGCCAGGGTCAAAGGTTGAATGTTTGGACCGATAGTAAATATGCATTTAATGTAGTACATTGTACAGGCCAAATCTGGAAATATAGGGGATACATAACAGCTGGTGGGAAGGAGATAGCCTATGGGAGCCTTATAAACCAACTCCTGAAAGCTGTCCAGTTACCTAAGGAAGTGGCAGTAATGCATTGCAGGTCACATCAAAAGGGTACAGATGAAGTCTCATTAGGAAACAGGAGGGCAGATGTAACCGCAAAATTTGGAGCCCGGTTTGGCCCGGTCCTTGTGCTGAACTTCTCTTTGGTGGAAGAAGCAGATATAAAACAGGCATACTCCCCGAGGGAAGTGAAGCACTGAGTAGAAAATCTAGGGGCCAAATTAGTGAGAGGTGTATGGTTTTCTAGTGAGGACAAACCCATTCTTCCAAGATCTTTATATAATACCCTATGTAATGCATTGCATGTCAAAGACCATTATGGGACCCAATCCTTAGTAGATGGTATTCGAAGACACTGGACGGCTCTTGGTATATCCACTTGTGCAATTAGAACATGCCAAAAATGCAAGGTTTGCTTGCAATATAATCAGGGCGTGACCAGAATTAAGGGACTAGGAGGCAGACAATTGGCATATACCCCGTTTGAGTGCTTGCAGGTTGATTATATATCAATGCCCAATTGTCAAGGTTACAAATATGCCCTAGTCATCATAGACAGGTTGACTCGATGGCCAGAAGTGTTCCCTGCAAAGAAAAACAATGCAGCTTTTGTGGTGAAGACACTTCTGAGGGAGATAGTTCCGAGATTCTCTGTACCAGCTAGAATAGATTCGGACCATGGTTCACACTTTTCCCAGAACATCTTGCATGAGATTTATAAGACCTTGGGGATAAAGAGGAGTTTACATTCAGTCTATCACCCCTCTTCCTCAGGGCAAATTGAAATCTGTAATAAGAGAATTAAAACTCTCATTGGGAAAATGTGTTCTGAAAGCCATCTGAAATAGGTACAAGCACTCCCCATTGTTCTTTTTTATTTAAGAAGTCAACCCTGTAGTGACACATGATTGTCACCGTATGAACTCCTGTGTGGGCACGCTCCATGGCATAGTTCATCCCAGAAGTCAGCTCTCTTATCACACATTGGAGCTGAGTGTCAGCTATACAGATACATAAAAGCTTTGAAGAAGAGACTGGATGAATTGCACAAACTGGGATTCAGAGAGTTCCTTTAAACTTTAGCTTACATCAGCTTAAACCGGGAGACATGGTCTATATAAGGAACTTTACAAGAAAATCTGTTCTAGACCCTAAATGGGTCGGGCCGTTCCAGGTGCTATTAACTAGCCCAACCTGTGTGAAAGTTGAGAATAGAGACCCGTGGTTCCACATCACTCATGTAAAACCTGTTAAAGAACATCATGAAAAACCTCCTGACATAGAGCAAAATGAAATGAATGCCCTGCCAGATCCACAGCAAACAGACGGTTATGATGAGAATGAATGAACTGCTTGAAATTCTAAAAGGAAAAAAAAAACAAGAAAAAAAAAACTGCAAAATTTTTTGTAACACAAAACGACACAAAGTTAACACAATTACATCACAACAACTAAGGTTCCTGATTAAGAAGGTGACAAGTCAACCATCAGGCAAGACGATAGACGGCAGACAAGTATGCATGGAGTACGGAGGAAGAAACGAAGAACATAGAAACTAGAAGCTGCAGAACTTCACAGCAGAGGCGGTACCAAGGAATGGACAATCACGAGAGTGTTGTAAGTACTATGCAGGAAGAGGACTGGAACGAAGAAATCCGTGTAGCAGCTATCATGTTATAAACACACACGGTACATATAAGACATCACACGGTAGTTGCATGCCACACTACATATGGCTAACAAGGAGGATTATGATTCTCCAGTGGGCCAGAAGATCCTTGCAGTAAGGGTAAGTATGTGCATACATCAGTACACTTTAGTTCATTGGACACAACACAAACTGATCGTTCACTTTTTGATATAGATCTCATGTAAATAAATGAGAGTCTCTTCTGTATATATGTATTATATGTGCATATGTATTACATATAAGGGAAGGGTATCCTAGGATCTCTAACATATCAAAAGATCCATTGTTTGTTTTTTGATTTGGTAGACATCAAGGGAACTTCCATCTGTAAATAGGCATTGTGGATAGCCTGTATTATATTACTAATCCATAGAATAGAATTACTAACATCATAGGAAGAGATATAACTTTAGGGATTTTGAAATACAGAGTTAGTCAGGGAAAGTCACTATAGTCTATAAGAATATGTATAGTGTACATATATTAATGACTAACAAAATGAAATTAATATACTAACAATTTAGAACTTGGGATTATTAATACCACTAACTTAGCTTGAGTAAGGTACTAACATGGAAACTTAATTCTATAACATTTTGCATATAGAGTTTTACCATATTTCTTTTGTTATGAGTTAGGAACAAGTTTTAGAAGATCTGTAGGTTGTTACATTTTTGCTTTGGATGTGTTTCAAAGATATTTGCATTGCATGTTATAAGTATAGTGCTTGCAACTTATAATTGTTGCAGTTTTGGAATTTTTGTGATAATTTGTTGCATATATTATGATGCTTGTATGTAATTCCAAAACCTGTTTTTTCCCCTTGATTATACTTTCCTTTTTCCCTCCTTAGATAGGGGTAGATAGTATAGATAGTATAGTGATAGCATAGCAAGACTGTTAAGGGGTTAGGAATAAAACATTTAAGTTAGTATAGACAGGGTACTTAAGGCTACAATATCTTAAGCCTGCAGAATTTCCAGTGGAAATTCCTACTAGAAGAGGGGGAATTTACTGTTGTGTGCAGATGCAAAGCATGGAATCCCTGCAAAGGTACAGGGAGAGCCTCACCCAGAATTCCAGGGGACCCCCCTGGAGAACTTTGGGGTGAGGGGCAGTTGAGAAGGGTTGAAGACAGTTAATTGGTGGGATTGGATGTGAGGAGAGACTCAGCTTGTTTCTC
>NW_025394722.1:0-2315 GCF_016433145.1 Gracilinanus agilis | reverse complement strand
GAAGGAAGGAAGGAAGGAAGGAAGGAAGGAAGAAAAGGAAAGAATAAGGAAAGAAGGAAGGAAGGAAAGATAGTCCATGCATTCAAGGAACTCGAAATCTAATGGGGGAGACAACATGCAAACAACTATGAACAAACAAGACATGTTCAGAGTAAATTGAAGATAATTTCAAAGGAAAGATGTTAGCATTAAGGAAGATTAGGAAAGACGTCTCCAAAAGGTGAGTTTTTAGTTCAAACTTTGAGGAATCCAAGGAGGTCAAGAAGTGAAAATGAGAAAAAAATATTCTAGGCCTGGAGGACAACCTGTGAAAATGAACATTTGGGAAAGACAATGTCCTGTGAGAGGAACAACAAGGAGACCAATGTCCCTAGATAGTAATTATGTGGAGGGGAGTGAAGTATAAGAACACTAGATAACTAGAAAGAGGCAAGGAAATGAAGGTCTTTAAAAACCAAACAGAGAATTTCATATTGGTAGAGAGGTAGAGAGCCACTGGAGATAATTGACTGGGAAAGAAGCATGATATAGACACTGTACATCACTTTGATAGCTGGAAGGTAGATTACAAGAGTGGGGAGATTTTTGAGGCAAGGACATCAATTCATATTATTGCAATAATTCAGAATCTAAAGGAAAGTAATAAGAACCTATACCAGAGGTGGTTGCAGAATCAGAGGAAAGAATGAGATATGTATGAGAGATGTTACAAGGTTGAGAATTGATGAGACTTGTCAACAGATAGGATATAGGGGTGATAGAGTAAGGAATCAATCATGGATGATAACTGGGTTGAGAGCCTGAATGATGAGGAAGATGGTGGTTTCTTCAATAGCAATAGGGAAATACATATAGAAGAGGATTTTGGAGGAAAGATGATGTTATGGGGGTAATTTGAGGAAAGGTGTTTGGGATAAGGGAATTGAAAGGAGGATGTTGGAGATTTGGTATGTGGATAAACTAGGCTACAGGTAGGCTGGGATTAAAGGAGATTCAGGATGTAATAGGACTGAAGTCAGGAGTATAACACAGAAGGGAAACAGAGATCTTCTTGGGAGAAAGAAGTTAAACTAAACAGGCTAACACAGCAGGCTTACAGACTGGGACTTAGACTCAAACACAAGCTGAGGGTAATAGACTAGACTGAAATTAACAAACAGGCTTTAGTTAATTTCACAGGAAGGGACCTATTTTGAAGTAACACCTTCCTTCAAGATGGATGTCCCAGCTACCCTCTGAGCCCAGAGTATGTTGTCTCTTTCCCTCTTCTCCCCCTTGATAACTAACAGACAAATTACACTAAATAGAACTATTGAAACACAAAAGAGTTTATTTGTTTGAAGGATGTTGGTTAGGAAGGTGGGTTAAAGGAAAGCCCTATCAGTTATCTCAGGAACCTCAGGTGGGGGAAGGGAAGTAAAGATGGAATCTGAGCAAGGACCTGCCTTATTCAGTTTTACAAAATCTATCTAAAGGGAATAAATGATGATTTGATTAAATTATAAATAATGCTGTCAATTAGATAACTCTTTACAGATTTAACTCCTCTCTAATTTCTCTCCTTATAAACTCCACAGCCACTAAGGTAAGGGAGGGAAGGCAGGGTGGTATTGGGAAAGGAAGATATAAAGGGTCTATCTAAAATAATAATTTCTTAAGTAAATATATCAATGCTAGGCTAAATTTCAATATTGAAGCTAGATAATCTAAGAGCTCGCTCATTGACTTCCTCCCTTCACGGAAGATCCAGTCAACTGCCTCTCTCAAGATTCTAAAACCTCTAACAGCTTTTTGGAACTCAGCCAAAGCTAGAAAAAACTATATCCCCCAATTCTGTATACTACAATGATGACTTCAGTTTTAGACAGGATGAGTTCAAGATGTTTATAGAATAACTAGATGAAGATGTCCAGTAAGCAAACTACAGGAGAGAGGTAAGTTTTGGATAAGTATATCTGAAAATTATTTGCATAGTGGTTATTAAATTCATGGGAATTTATGTGATTACCAAGTCAAATAGTATAGACTCAGAGGTGTCAAGCCTACAGGCTATATAGATCCCACAACCACTCCCAAAGAGAGGCCCAAACCAGATTAAAACGTAAACTGGGAAATATTTAACAATATCAATTTAATAAAATATAGATATATTACATTTTAATACTAAGTCAATATGTGGCCTACAGGGATCCTTATATATGGTTTAGTGGCCCCACTTTTATATATATACAATGTTCATTTGCTTCTTCTCGAACATACTCCAAAGCTCTGTCATGAGTCCTCTTCTCTTCTCTCATATATATATATATATATAT
>NW_025394721.1:0-5728 GCF_016433145.1 Gracilinanus agilis | reverse complement strand
GCCAGAAATAGTTCAGTAGACTGCCAGACTGATTTTTAAATCCAACATTCCCTTCTTTTTCTTTTGATCCTGAGGAATCATCCTCAGGTGGTCCTTTAAAGATAGGTGTCTACACACGCCATATCAAGGGTGGGGGTTGTCAGGGTATGCTGATGCAGGACCATAAGCTAAATGGTGTTAATTCATTCCTTTACAAAAGCTGCTAGGCAGTTAAGAATAAGGCGAAGGGTACATAGTGGAAGCAAAGGGATTTTCCTGCCTATAGTTTGCCTGAAAAAAACTTTTTCACTATGGGGGTACAGTGTTCTATGCTGTTTCTGGGGTACAATGTCCCACAATGTCCCATGCCGTCTCCCCTCCCCTCCTCCAAATGTCTAAGGGAAGAGGGTCGATGGTTTCCATCTTCTGTAGCTTCTTCAAGCTTAGAAGGGGCGTAGAATCTCTGAGAGGGGGAACAGGAGGAGGAGCTGTGGGCACAGGGTCTTCAGAGGCACCTCTGCAGCGAATGCCAGGGTTCTGAAGGCTTAGAGACCAGAGACTGTTTCCCCAGACTGATAGACAGGTCAAAAGGGGAGCATCCATCCCCAAGGCAGAAGTATAGAACCTAGGACTAGGGCAAAAACTAGAACACCAGATACAAAAAAAGAAAATTAGCACAATAGAAACTGATATTAAACATTAACATTTGGGTATCTTAGCCAACAGATTTTATCCCCAGAAATTAAACCTTTTAGGAAATTTGATCCCTAAGTTGTTTGCAGAGTTGGCATGTGATGTTTCTGTTAAAAAAAATATCCTTTCATAAGGCCCACATTAATACGGCATCTATAACTACTTGAATAACAATATTTTACAGATAAATTTCTTTATCCCAGATCCTGGAGGAAATCCAGAAAGCCCTGGGTTATTTCTAGGGTCAAGATCTGAACTTCAGCTGTGGTAAGTTAAGGCTGCAAGCTACAAGTCATCTATCACTAAACTTCACCTACTTCTCAAAGTGTGTTCCCTAACAATTTGACAATTTTCAGTTATTAACCTAATAGGTTGTTTGGGGAGATGGAAACATTAATTTACAATTTGCATTAAGTGCTGATTATGGGAACTTGCTCCAAAAAGGGAAGGCAGATAGGAAAGCATTTCCTCATGTCCCAAGGGACACATAGTGAGGGGCTCCATGTGTAGGCTAAAGCTGTCACTGGCTCATGCCATCCTTGTGTCACTCAAGTATTAGTAGCCTAGATGGTCAGAAGAGGTCCAGTCCAAGTTGAGCCCTAGAATTGCCTCTCTAACCATCACAGAATATTCTCTGTCTCTTGCACTATATCACTACTGGATCCCAGAAGCCTTTTCCTTCCTTAAAAGACAAGTCTTTCCCATTACAGCTCAGAGAAATTCTGCTAAGCAGCATTCTGGAAACAATTTCCATACCCTCAAACAAGCCTTTCACATCCCTACCAGGCTGATCACTCATTTATTCTTACATATTTTGGCAATAATTAACATATCACACTTTAGTCACAAAACCTGAATTAAGGAACAGGAGTGCTGGATTGAGTAGCTCCACAGTAAATATAAATCAGGGCTGTATCATCTCCTGTACCTGGGCCATCTGAAAGACTAAGACAAGCCAGACAGGAATCTCTTCAGTGTAACTTTCAAGAGAAATTCCAGAACTATTTATGATTTTCCCAACACCATATACACTAACTTTAGAAATTATTCCTAGGTCAGGGATCCAATTAAAAGAGTAGAACATCTATCTATTCTCTTTCACCTCCCTATCTGTTCTCTTTCATCTCTCCTTCTCTCTCCTTCTTCCTCTCTCTTTTTCCCTCAAACCCTCTGCTTAAAAAGCAGAACACAACTTCCATTTACCCATCACGAATCTGCATACTCAGGACATCCAAATCTCTCTTTCTTCTGTATTCAAACACAACACACCTTACCTCTTCACTTTCTCTGACTCTCTATTACCATCACAAAAACAAACATACCATTTGGTATCCCTTCAAATGCTAATCAATAACTCCCAAGAATTGAGACACTCTAACTTTAGCATAGTGCTCATTATAAGATTCAGTTCATGGTACAAATTGGTAAACTGAGGTAACCACTGAGTATTGAACAAAACCCATGGTACAGTCAGGTTTACAATGAGCTTTTGCTTACATTCAAACAACACTTAAAGCACATGTTTTAGCAACAATTTACATAAAAATCATACTTAAAGGAATATCATAAAGCATGTAGTATTACAGGGTCTATTTTCAATTACAAGATTTGAAACCTTTTAAGCACTATAAACCTTAAAGAAAGCCTTTTGACAAGTAGGCTGTTTATCTATTTTCAAGACCAGGAAGTGAAATGTAATAATGAAGTTAGTTAATTTTAATACACTGAGATGGAAAACCATTTATGATAACTTTAAACCTAAAAAATATTTTTAATCAATTTAAACAGATACACCTCTGGCCACACCCTGATAGCCAAAGCCCAGAGGATCTCAGACAGACCCCCCACTCACTAAATGCCTGAGTGCAAGGAGTCATGTCCACGCTCTTTGAAAAGGATACTTCTAAGCTAAACTTGGAGTCCTCTCATCCTCAGGGCCTCCTTCTCGAACCCAGGGGTTCACCATTTGCACCCCTATAACAACTGTACTGCTAAAAAAAGAACCTGTTTTACAAGATATCCATGACTTTTCTATCAGCTTTTACTTGCTTGAACATCTCTTTAAAACTCTGAAGTATACAATTAAAATATACTCATCTTTAAACTCTTTCAGATCTTACTTATGTACTGTGTTGCTATATCAGTTCCTAAGTATCAAAGTGGAACAATTAAAAGTATTTCTTTCTTTTCCTTCCTGTTTGCAAGGAAGGGTTTATGAGCAATTTACCCTAAGACTGCCTGGCTTGATTTAGGTTTTTATGACTTAACAACCTTGTCTCTTATCTCTCTTTACCAAGTGAGATCACCTACAATTTAAAATTTAGCATGTACCAAAATCTTCATATTAAATTATTTTCAACAAACTTTAGTTTGAACTCCACAACTTCCAAATAACTTTAAGTCCTTTAGCAATCTTTCAGTATGTAAACAATTGAATTTCAAAGCCATTTACTTTTATTCCTTTCAGACCTCTGTTTAAACAGAATAGAACCTCTAGTTCAGTTTCCTTTTACCTCAAAGCATTGTTTACATAACTGATTAAATTCCATCAATATTATTTTGATTTACCATTTGTTCTAGAATTCACACCTATTATTTCTTTATCAATTACTCTTATTTCCTCTGGCTTCTCTTCCTTTACCATTATTGCAAAAAAGAGGAAAGTACTATATTTAATTGCATGTGATCCTATTAGCTTCCTGGGCTGGTCAAATTTTCTCTTGTTAATTTCATACAGTTCATATATTCTTAACCTATTGAAAAACTTAATTCTCTTTATAGTCCAAATGCATACATATTTTGTATTCATTCATCATTACTTTCTAGCAATTTGAGTCTAAATGCATGTTAATCTCAGTATCTGTATTATTAAAATCCATGCACAGATTAACCACTTTAAAAACTTCTTGTGTATCATATGATTACATGTTGCTAGTTCTGACAGCACATACATTAAAAGAACATCTCATTTTAAAATCCCAAGTTTAAATTCTAGAATAAGTTCTCAATAATAACATTACAACTTTTTCTGAATGACTTTTACATCTACAAAGTAGCCAATACAATTTTTGACCTTATAGAATAAACTTTGCCTCTCTGTGTCAGACTGGCTATTAACCACATTTAGACAATTCTCAATTCACTGAAACCAAGGCTTAACAAACTTCTAACCATGAGTTTTTGTGCTCAATAAAATCTGGTTAATATTTCACATTTGACTGACAAAACAGTTACCACAATAAATAAAATTACATTGTACCATATCAACATCATTAGCAATCCTCAACCCTTAAAATCAGATCTTAAGTGAAAATGCTTCCAATTGTGGAGTAAAATCTCCCTTTTCTGCTCTGAATTTTTCTTTTTCACTCCTTTGGGGGCCCATCCAAAGGAAGAAAGAGGAAAAATCATTGAACAGATATTTTCTTTTGTCCTCTGCTGAGGATTTTTGACTGTGGGAAGTTCAATCTTTCAACTCCCCCTCTTTTTTTTTTTTGTAATGTCCAATTTAAGAATACATAGAGACAAGACTGTGACAAAGACACCAATAAACAAAAACATACAACCTTATGATAAGCATGCTTTAAAAGGAAAAAATCAGTTCTTTAGGATCCATGTTTAAAAAGAAATATTTGCAGTGAGAAAGCTCATTAAAACAGTTGCAGCACACTGTCCCTTCAACTGAGGGTACTCAGGTACAGCCATCAGCCATCTGATTGGCTGAGCTGACTTCCTTGTCCCCTAACTCTCCCTGTGCTTTACACTCTGATTGACCAAACTTGTCTCTCTTTTTGGCTGTGATTTCTAACAAATGCTTCTTGTAGCACCTAAACAAACTGCTATCTGCTTACAGTGGGCATTGGAAGTGAGCTGTTCATTAGGCTGGCTGTGTTTCTTAAGGAAAGAACTTTGAACTTTCAAATCCCCTCCTGTTCAGATGTTAAATCTGCCCCCAGGTCTGAGAGGTTTATTTAGAATCCTCTCCCTATTCAAATATTGTCTGCTGCCGGAGTAGCACAGTTCCTCCAGTCTGAACTGTTAAGTCTGCAGCCCCAGCAGCAGTTCCTCCAGTCTGGGAGGTGAGAAATGTAGATGGGGGAAAGGGAATTGCCGAATGTTTGCAGTTTTCCCCTCTGAACTCGCCTTGAAGCTGGGGAAACCAGCAAGCACCAGGTTGACTCTCCCTGGCTCATGATAAGGACGGAAATAACACCAAAGACACAGACCCAGCCAGGACACACAAAAGACGAACTAAGGACGGTTTAAACCTGACAGATTCCTGACTGGCCAAGACAACACAAGACAAAGGTGCGCACGCTCACACTCACTTGCCTGGGGGAGCCCAGACAGATCCCAAACAATTAATGTGGGGATGCTGCCTCAGTCCTCTCTCTCCTCCCCACCTCCAGTGCGTCCACTGGCCTTCCTCAGGGGACTCGAACCCCTGACTTGGGGGCCTCAATTCCCCAAGAAAATCCGGCTGGACTCGAACCAACCGGACGGACTCCAAAGACAAACCTCGAACCTTTTGCTTTGGGGTCCTGTGAGGCCTCAAACCTCACCAGTTCCCGTAGTAATTCCAAGGGAATAGAGAGATCAATTGGTCTACGTGGCCTGCCAATCACATACAGCACTTGCTCCCAGGGTTTCCGACCTTTGTCCGCATGGATCAAAAGGAACTGCGTACTTTCCCCAGTCCTCTCTCAGAAACAGGTGGAAGGGGTGCCCCTGGCAGGTGAGCTTGGCTTAGGTTCCTCCTTATCAAACCCGGAGCAGCGGGGCAAGCCGAAACACTTAGCTGTATGCTTACCAGGGCATCACCTTCCCCATCAGTTCAATCACACATCCACACACATGCAGAAGGGGGCCTGTGGTAGGCTCTCTCCTCATACAATGCAAGCACACAATCACACAACCACATGCACAGGCCACCCAACCCCAGATCTCCTCACCCTCTTGGCTCTTCTGGCAGCGGGTCCTTTCCTGGCCATGAGAGACGAGCCCCCATATGTTGTACCCAAATTTTAATACCTAACCCAGGTTCGATCATGGCCAG
>NW_025394720.1:0-3535 GCF_016433145.1 Gracilinanus agilis | reverse complement strand
CTTCTGTTTAATTCTGCATCTAATTCATTCTCTATGAAGAGAGAAACCGAGACAGACAGAAAGACAGAGGCAGAGAAAAGGAGAGAGAGATGTGAGAGAGGGAGGAAAGGAGGAAGAGGGAGGAAGGGAGAGAGAGAGAAAGAAATCCATAGAGATGTAGATGCAGATATAGATTAAATTTAGGTATAGTTATAACCACATATATAGATATGGATCCAGATATGGATAGAGATAAAGACAGCTAGATGCAAGTGGATATGGATATAAAAGTAGACATCATTCTATATGCATATAGATGTTTATAGAACTAGATATAGATTATAGATAAAGACATCATCTATGTGTGCAAAATTGTCCCCACTCCCCAAAAGAGCATTCTTCATCCAAAAGGTCTTTCCTGTGTGGATAGTTAGGTCAAACTCTTTTTAGTCATGGATCTCTTCCAGGAAGTTCTTCAGTGTACCAAGACATAAATGTAGCAATTATAATGTTGTCCACAAATTGAAGCATCTGAAGCATCTCACCATCTCTATGGAATTCCTTTTCTTTTAAAAAAAAATTTTGTTTGTTACTTTAAAATTCTCAGTTAACTCCCTTCTTTCCTCCTCTACTCCCATTAGAGAAGGCATCATTTGACAACAAGATATATGTATATATAAATCTATGTGTTACTTATTTCTCTACCTATCAGTTCTTTCTTTGGAGGTAGACATACACAAATCATTCTTCAAATAATATTTCTGTTGCTGTATATAATGTTTTCTTGGTTCTGCTCATTTTAGTCTTTATAATTTCATATAGGTCTTTCCATGTTTTTCCAAAATCAACCTGTTCATCTTTCTTACAGCAAAGTAGTATTCCATCCCAATCCTATGCCATAACACACTTGATGGACATCCCTTCAGTTTCAAGTTCTTTGCCTTTTTAACTTGGGCTCCTTACTGAATCTCCTCCATGACATTGGAGAATATCTTTGGAAACCATCTATATCCTGTTCCATGCTTCACTAGCCAAAAGGTCATCATAAAGGTTATCTCTGTCATATCCTTGAAAGAATCTTGAATAATTCTGATGGATGAATGGAATACACCTTGCTCTCTTTGAATTTTGTATAATTTTGACATATGGATGGGTGTACCTGGTTGGAAAGGGAATTTTAAAATGGCATATTTCTCTACCAAATAAGACACATATAAAATGCTTTGCAACCCTTAAATACTATTTAAATATTGGCTGATATTATTATTATTAGACATAGGTACTAGACTGATGGTTTTTATTGGTATAGGGAACTTCCAGGTGAAGAATCTTTCTAAATTAATGCAGGTCAGCACCTTGTCTGCAGCTTAGTATCTTTAAGAACTATCTAAAAGACTGAAAGGTTCTTCCTTTTCCAGGATCTCACAACCTTTATATACTTTGAAATCAGCTGTCTATCCACTAGGTCATATTAGTTCTTTGTTATTATTATCAAACCAATTTTTGTCATCCTCACAGAAATGTATGATAAAAATGTAGATAGAATGCTCCTAAGATGAGAACAGGAGATACACAGTTGGTGTGCTTCGTTTGTATCCCTAAGAGAATGTGAGGAAGACCCAGAGCATGTTGTCTGGTCTCCCTGTGGCAAACTTATAGGACTTTGACAAGAGTTGCCCAGGATAGATAGGCATAGGGAAATTGCTATCTGTTCCATTGGAGGAAAATCCACATTGATGTGATCATAGGTCAAATTAAGTATTTGGGGCCTCCTGTGAAATGGGGGGAAGGGCTGAGAAATCCTTTTGTGCAAGTTTAGAAACTTGACTTATATCCTCTTCCAGATGGAGAAGTGGGTGGGCCTAGGTACTTTATAGCAAAATGAGTAGGAGTAGCCAACCTGCTAAAATGGACCTGAGTCTATTTTCTTCTAACCCTTCTTCCTATTTTTTAAAATCCAAACCATAAATAACATCCTATGTGACTCTTGGCAAGTTATTTAGAATCACAAAATTTAGAACTAGAAGGGGATCTTAAAGGCTATCTGCCCCTAAACCTCTCATTTTTCAAAAGAAGAAACTAAGGCACAAAGATGGGTCAGAGGTGAAGTGATTTCTCACAAGTCACACAAGTAGCAACTGACAGTCAAATCTACTTGTTCAAATCCAATGCTCTTTCAACTGTGCTATTCTTTGTGCCTCAGGTTCCTCCACTTATGAAGGGATCAGACTAGTTGATCTCTAAGGTGATCTAAAAGAATTTCACTTGGACTGTATGATCCTCAACTTCTTTCCATCTGGGTATTCAAAATCTTCAGTGTTTTACTACCAAATTGACTACATCTTATGAAACGTCAAGTTGTAAACTTAAACTGTAAAGACTCTCCATGCCAGGAAAAATATCCTTCACAGATACAGGAAGACATATGGGATATTTTTAATCCCCTAGAAGTGATTCCTCATCTGCCACTTCCTTCAGAGAGTGCTTGTATGGAGTCAGGAAGTTGTTCAGCCATTTCAATTATGTGCAAATTTTCATGACCCCATTTGGGGGTTTTATTCACAAAGATACTGAAGTGGTTTGCCATTTCCTTCTCCAGTTCATGTTACAGATGAGGCAAATAGGGTGAAGTGGCTTACCCAGGGTCACATAGCTTATAAGTAAATTAGGCCAGATTTAAAGTCTTCCTTATTCCAAGTCTAGCACACTATCTACAGTATCTCTACACTATCTCTATAGCAGTGTTGGCAAATGTTTTTGAGATCACATGCCCAAAGTGCAACTTCAAGCTGGTTTAAAATTTCAAGATCAAAGGAACTTGAACTATTAGCTAGTGCCAATTTCAGAGCTTAGGAATCTAAAGGACAGAGAGGGAAATGAGTTGTTTGACCTGACCAGGGTTATACAGCTAGTAAGTGTCTGAGGCCAGATTTGAACTCAAAAAGATGAGTCTTCTTGACTCTAGACCTGGTATTCTATTCACTATGCCACCTAACTTCCCCATTTATATGTGGAAATGACTAGATGGGAGGAGCAGGGATGACACAGAGTGACCTGAACATGTCTTCTGATTATCTAGCTAAATGAAGGAATAGAGTTTGGAAAATACAGGGAAAAAAGAGAAATAGTGACTCTATTAAGCCATATTTCTTAGTTCTCAAGTCTCGCAAGCCTTTGACAAGTGATGAACTAAATTTGCTTCATGATTGAGTTATTTGCCAGTGACTAAATTATCAATTTCCAGGTTATTGATCAGAGGGATATATGTATACACACATTAGTATTCCACTCATATATTTCTCTGATAATATCTTTTGCATTCCTTTTTTCCTAGTTTGATATCTCCTCTACATTATAAACTGCCCACACTGATGTGGTTCTCCATTGCTCTCTTTAGGAATACTCATTTTTAATTCTTCAAAGACAATAGCATTTGACACACAGCTATACAACTTTGGTGTAATTTTGTTATTTATAGATCCCAAAAGGCAATCTAGTCCATTTTCCTCCTTCTGTTTAATTCTGCATCTAATTCATTCTCTATGAAGAGAGAAAC
>NW_025394719.1:0-9744 GCF_016433145.1 Gracilinanus agilis | reverse complement strand
AACATTAGGAAAACCATCCACATAATTGACCATATCAACAGTCTAACCAACAAAAATCACATGATTATCTCAATAGATGCTGAAAAAGCCTTTGACAAAATACAGCATCCATTCCTTTTGAAAACATTGAAAAGTATAGGAATAGAAGGACCCTTCCTAAAAATAATAAACAGTATATACCTAAAACCATCAACAAGCATTATATGCAATGGGGATAAATTAGAAGCCTTCCCAATAAGATCAGGAGTGAAACAAGGATGCCCATTATCACCTCTATTATTCAACATAGTACTAGAAACACTAGCAATAGCAATTAGAGAAGAAAAAGAAATTGAAGGTATCAAAATAGGCAAGGAGGAGAGTAAGCTATCACTCTTTGCAGATGACATGATGGTCTACTTAAAAAATCCTAGAGAATCAACTAAGAAGCTGGTAGAAATAATCAACAACTTTAGCAAAGTTGCAGGATACAAAATAAATGCACATAAATCATCAGCATTTCTATATATGTCCAACACATTAGAGCAGCAAGAGGTAGAAAGAGAAACATCATTTAAAATTACCCTAGACACTATAAAATACTTGGGAATCTATCTACCAAAACAAACACAGCAATTATATGAAAACAACTACAAAACACTTTCCAAACAAATAAAACTGGAGCTCAACAATTGGAAAGCCATTAACTGTTCATGGGTAGGATGAGCTAACATAATAAAAATGACCATTCTACCCAAATTAATTTACCTATTTAGTGCCATACCTATCAAACTACCAAAAATCTTTTTCACTGAATTAGGAAAAACTATAACAAAGTTCATTTGGAATAACAAAATATCAAGAATATCAAGGGAAATAATGAAAAAAAAATGTGAAGGAAGGGGGCCTAGCAGTACCAGATATTAAACTATACTATAAAGCAGCAGTCATCAAAACAATATGGTACTGGCTAAGAGATAGAAGGGAGGTTCAGTGGAATAGACTTGGGGTAAGTGACATCAGCAAGACAGTATATGATAAACCCAAAGAGCCCAATTTTGGGGACAAAAATCCACTATTTGACAAAAACTGTTGAGAAATTTAGAAAACAATATGGGAGAGATTAGGTTTAGATCAGCATCTCACACCCTACACCAAGATAAATTCAGAATGGATGAATGACTTGAATATAAAAAGGGAAACTATAAATAAGTTAAGTGAATACAGAATAGTATGCTTGTCAGATCTCTGGGAAAGGAAAGATTTTAAAACAAAGAAGAGTTAGAAAAAATTACAAAATGTAAAATAAATTATTTTGATTATATAAAACTAAAAAGCTTTTGTACAAACCAAAACAATGTAGCCAAGATCAGAAGGGAAACAACAAACTGGGAAAAAATATTTATAACAAAAAACTCTGATAGGGGTCTAATTACTCAAATATATAAGGAGTTAAATCAATTGTATAAAAACTTATGCCATTCCCCAATTGATAAATGGGCAAAAGACATGAATAGGCAATTTTCAGGTAAAGAAATCAAAAGTATCAATAAGCACATGAGAAAGTGTTCTAAATCTCTAATAATTAGAGAAATGCAAATGAAAACAACTCTGAGGTATCACCTCACACCTAGCAGAATGGCTAAAATGAAAGAAGGGTAGAGTAATGAATGTTGGAGGGGATGTGGCAAAATTGGGACATTAATGCATTGCTGGTGGAGTTTGAACTGATCCAACCATTCTGGCTGGCAATTTGGAGCTTTGCTCAAAAGGCTATAAAAGACTGCCTGCCCTTTTATCCAGCCATATCATTGTTGGGTTTGTACCCCAAAGAGATCATAGATAAACAGACTTGTACGAAAATATTTATAGCCGTGCTTTTTGTGGTGGCAAAAAACTGGAAATCTTATGTCCTTCAATTGAGGAATGGCTGAACAAATTGTGGTATATGCTGGTGATGGAATACTATTGTGCTAAAAGGAATAATAAACTGGAGGAATTCCATGTGAACTGGAAAGACCTCCAGGAACTGATGGAGAGCGAGAAGAGTAGAGCCAGGAGAACACTGTACACAGAGACTGATATACTATGGTAAAATTGAATGTAATGGACTTCTGTACCAGCAGCAATGCAATGACACAGGACAGCTCTGAGGGAGGTATGGAAAGGAACGCTACCCACATTCAGAGGAAGGACTGCAGGAGAGGAAACATATAAGAAAAACAAATGCTTGAACGCATGGGTTGAGGTGGACATGATTGGGGATCGAAAGTACCATACCAATGCAACTTTCAACAATTTGGAAATAGGTCTTGATTAATGACACATATGAAAACAAGTGGAAATGCATATTGACCAGGGGAGGGGGGAGGTCGGGGGTTGAAGGGGAAAGTAAGAGCATAAATCTTGTAACCATGTTAACTTTTCTAAAATATAAATATTAATAAATGTTTAAAATTAAAAATTAAAAAAAAATGAATGTATGACTGAAAATTAAAAAAAAAAAAAGTTATTGTCTTAATCAGCACAAGGAGACCAAGATCCAGACAACTGACACAACTTCTTGGTGTCTTAGGGATACAAAAGCCAAGATCCACAAGGAGTCAGCAGTTTCTCCCTCTGGCTTCTGATCAGAGAATAATTACAGACAACACAGAAGCAATGAAGTTTCATCCAAATGAATCAATGTTGTTTCTTTACTGAATACCCATCCTCTCCTATGGGGAAGTTGGTTTCTAACTGTGTTAACTATTTAATGTTCTTTTAGTCTCACTTTATTCCAAACTTGAGTTAGACCTGTCTTTAGTCAGGTCTGGTTTACTACAAATGGCATAGTGAAAACAGTAGGCATAAAAATTCCCCTCATACATGTAATGCAGAGTGTCCCATAAACATATAGTGTCTAGAAGAACAATGGGCTTAAAGTTCTAGTACACTGGTATTGTACATGGGCACACATGAAGGGAACATATAAATCACAAGATCTAGAAGTCCTTTTTTTCTTTATGTAGTTATTTCTTCAGCTCAACTCTTGGTTATTAGGGATAGCTCTCAAGAACAGAACCAGCTCTCTTCTTTACTGCCAGGGATTATGCTCTTGGAAACTGCTTCCATCTTTGGGTGATTTTCTCTCTGTTTCTATTTTTCTCTGATAGGTATGTCTCTGCACCTTTGCTAGATACAGTTATGTCTCAAACATTTTCCAAATAAACTCTAAACTTTTGGGAGGAATGTCTCTTATTGGTTGAGTTGATCTACTTTAAAGTGACATGGATGAGAATAGAGAGAAGAAAAACACTTTCCTACCTCTTCTGCCCTCTACTTGCTGCCCTCTTGAATAAGTTTAGGAGTATCCTCCACATATGCCTAGACTCATGAATTTTCTCCAGGCCTTAGCTATTTAAAGTCTTGGAAAGGTATGCCCAGTTTTTTAAAAGACCTGTCTAAATTGCATCAGATATAGGAAACAACATTTCAGAAAGGAATCTTGGATGTGGTTCCAAATTTATAATTAGTTTAATACCTTTGACCACATTAAAAGGTTATCTTCTGTGACAAAATCCTGTAACTAAATCAAATGTGTGTGTATGTATGCATAATCATACCTCCCTACCTTATATGACAATATTCACATAGCAGTTTACTTGAAATGGTCTTATTCGATCTCCTCAACAACCCTGTGAGCAGGTATTATTCATTCCATTTTAGAGATGAGAAAACTGAAGATTAAAGAGAAGTTAAATGATTTTGCAGGCCAACACAACAAGTGGTAGAAGTAGAATTCAACTTCAATTCATCCTCATGGCAAGATCAATAATATATTCCCTATACCATACTGTTTCTTGAAAAGACAGAGAACCCACAAGTTCCCAAACTTTATTGATTCACAGTGTCCTTAATGTCTCAATATTTTTTCATAGTCAAAAGAAATAACTAACAATTCCATTTAACTAATTATATCTAAACAACTTAATAATATTTTTGTTCTAACAAAGATAATTTATATTTGAAAAAATAATATAATAAATTGAAAGAAAAATGCTATATTTATTTCATTCTGATATAACCACAATTATTTGCTGATCTAATGTGTGCACCTGCTGGGCATTATATAACTTCTAAGCTTGAAATCAGATTGAGTACCACCATCTTCATGTCTTATTTCACATTGATTTCTGCATAGTGCTTGCTTTTCATCCCAACAACCACTACAAACCTGGCCTGGCAAAGATAAGTCACAAATGAAAGAATAACAAAACATCTCTCAAACATTTGAAATCATCTAAAGAAATGTATTGAACTGCCTGATCACATGGGTGGATGGGGATATAATTAGGGATATTGACTCAAAATGAGCACCCTAGCACAAATATCAATAATATGGAAATAGGTCTTGATTGATGACACATGTAAAACCCAGTGGAATTGTGTGTCAGCTATGGGAGGGGGTAGAAAGAAGGGAGGGACAGAGCATGAATCCAATAACCATGGGAAAATGTTCTAAATTAATTAATTAAATTAAACATTTTTAAAGATAATGGAATGTATTGAGATCTAATGGTGAACCCTCTGAGCTACCAATTCTCATAGTAACTGAATGACAGATGTCAAGTACTCAAAAATTTAAAATATCTTCCTGTGAGTTTGCTATGGGATTGAAGTACACATTTGGGGAACTGTGACTCTAATATCTTCCAAATAAAAAAACCAAATGTTTTAAACAATCATGATTAAATTGTGGCCAAGAATATGTAAAAACCCTTAGATAGCTGTGTTGTCGAAATCTCTAAAGGTTCCAAAAGGTGTTGCAGAGAAAAAGAAAGAGGGAAAATCAAAACAACAAAATCAATGTCCCCAAATAAGAGGGGTTATAGGAAGAGAACAGAACAATCCAAAATGATGCTATCTTTGATGAAAGGGAGATTCAACTTCAAGTATATATCTTTTGTTCTCCTCCCCTTTGTGGCTAAACTTCAGAAACTCATGTATAATTGGTGCTGCCATTTATTTTTCCCCTCTTCTCTACTTTACTCTGCAATCTATCTTCAACCTCATTATTCACTTGAATATGAACTACTTTCTCCAAAGTTACCCATGATCTCTCTCTTTTTTTTTTAAACCCTAAACTTCTGTGTATTGGCTCCTAGGTGGAAGAGTGGTAAGGGTGGGCAATGGGGGTCAAGTGACTTGCCCAGAGTCACATAGCTGGGAAGTGTCTGAGGCCAGATTTGAACCTAGGACCTCCCATCTCTAGACCTGACTCTCAATCCACTGAGCTACCCAGGTACCCCCCACCCCCACCCCATGATCTCTTAATTGCCATATCTAAAGTCTTTTTCAAGACTCTCTTGTGGATATTTTTCTTTTCTCCCTGTATTTGCTTGGTGAACTCATCAGCTACCATGGATTCAGTTATTATCTCTGCAGATAATTCTCAGATCATCTTATCCAATCCTACTCCCTTTTCTGACCTTCACTGTTTCGACTCCATCTTATTATTAGATTTATTGAACTAGATATCACATAGACATTTCAAACCGCACAAGTCTCAACCTCAAACCATTATCTTTCCTCCTCAAATCCCACTCTCTTCCTGTTGATAGCACCATCTTTCTAGTCATTTAGGCTCACAACCTAGGCTCACAACTGTACTGACAGTACACAACCTGTTAGTCTGTACACCCCATTTCCATTCCTACATCCAATTTGTTGACAAGACCTTTTATTTTGTTCTCACATCTGCCTCCACTTCACTGGAACAGATCCTTATCACCTTTTACCTGGACTATAAAAATAGATTGTCAGTATCCTGGTTTCAAGTCTCTTCCCTCCCTCAGGAGAGACTTGCACTCAACTATCAAATTGATCTTCCTAAGCCTCGGATTAATCATAAAACTTCCCTATTCAATAAATTGCATTGACTGTTATCTCCAGTATAAAATGTAAACTCCTCTGCTTGGCATTCAAAATCTTTTATTACCTGGCCCTTACTATCTCTCCAGTCTTCTAGAACCTTATTCCTATCCATGTACTTTTCTCTGCTCTACTTGCTATTCTTTATACAAGATACTTTATGAACTTAACATATTTTTTTTAATTGTATAATGCATATAACATATCCCTCTCACTCCAATTCTTCCTCTTCCAATTGAGAAAAAAATAAAACCACCAGTTACAAACATGTATAATCAACCAAAACAAATCTCTGCATTTATTCTGTTTTTTAAAAAGATATGTCTCATTCCGCACTCTGAGTCCATTACATTCCAATAAGGAAATGGGTAGCGTGTTTCATCTTGGTTCTCTAGTATCCTGGTTGGTCAGTATGCTGATAAAAATTCCTAAGTTGTTTGCCTTTACAATATTGTTTCAATTGAATAAATTGATCTATTTATTTTTCACTGGTTCCTACATATCTTTCCTGGTTTCCCTAAAAATGTTACCTTCATCACTTCTTAGAGCACAATAGTATTTAATGAAATTTTATATACCAAAACTTCTTTAGTCATTTCCCACTATATGGACACCCTTTTATATTTCCATTCTTTACAACTCAAAGAAGTTATAATTTTCTACTGTATTAGGGTGGTATAGGGGATGGGACCAGATGAATAGGACTGGGCCAATCAGGAAATAAACTGTGGTTTAGGAAGGCCAACAGAACCCAGTCCAGACAAAGCCTGGTCTGGGACCAACACACAAATAACAAAACACAGTAACTGGGAATGTATTTTATTAAAGTAGGGAAAGGTTGAGAGGGTAAAGGGAAATCTTAACACTGAGGTTACTAACTAAAGTACCCCAAAATTTAAAGCCTTTGTATGAAGGATCTTCTTAGAGTTAAGGTCCTATACTATCTCCCTGACATACTAAACTGCAATCGCAGTCCCTGTATACCCTAGTCTGTCCTAACCCTCTGGGTGTTATGGGAGATACTGGCAAATAACAGATCAGAGAGGGATAGATCATAAACCCAGATGGGCCTAGACCTTATCTTACAGACAGCTTCAGATGACACAAGACAGAGACAGTTTCCTCAGATATTCTTCAGGACACACAGCACCAAACCAGCAACACAGCAGTAACACAGGATTGGGTCAAACTCCCAGGACTTGGCATCCACACTCTCCAGGATCAAATACAGAGAGAGACAGACAGACTTTTTTTCTTTTTTCAGCTTAACCCCACTTTCCAAGATTCCAGAATTCTCTCTTCTGCTAGTCTCATGCCACTGTGTTCTGCAAACCTAAACTCATCTTTTCCTTATAACACTACATCCTTAGAATTTGTTTGTTTTAGGCCTAATACCTCTTTCTTATTCTCCCTTCTCCCCTTTCCCTCCTATTTCCCCAGTGAATGAAATATATTTCTGTACCCAACTGTATGTGTGTATTAGGTACATGTGTTTGAGGGTGTATTCTTTCTTTGATGATTTCAAATGACAGTGATTTTCAAGTCCCTCCCACTCCCTACTCCTCAATTGTATAGCTATCTACTTGAACACCCTGATTATGAGAAATAATTTTCCCTAGTTCTTCTTTCCCTCTCTCCTAGTGAATTCCTCATAAGATCATCAAGTTGCTATAGAACTGTCTTCCAGTTAAGATGGCAGCAGAGTAAGGAGCAGCTGCTCAATCTCTCCTAACCGAAGCATACAGGACTCCTCAAGGGGACATAAAAACAAATCCAGATGAACGAAGGAACCCCACAACAGGGCGCAGCATTGAAGGTACGCAGAATTGGGGCATTTCCACACTATAAAGGGGTGAAACAGCTCTCACTAAAACGTGAGAAGAAGCCCCTCCCCCACCCCCCACACCACTCACCTCGCACAGCGCAAAGGCCAATGCACAAGAGTGAAAACAGGACTAGGGCAACCAGTAAATCACTAGCAGCCCGAGGGCTTGTATCTGTGTGCTGCAAGATGAGGGACCCCAAGTGGCTGGGGGCCATGCATGGACTTTCCCCGAGCATCCACCTGGGTGAAGGCACCACCCCGGGCTGGGACAAAGATCTCTAACACAGAGAATTTCCCGAGCCCCTGAAGGCATCTCCTCAGGTGCGAATAAAGATCTCCAACCCACGGACTTTCCCTAGCTTCTGCACCAGCAAAGGCAGTGCCCTAGGCTTGACCTCCAGTGAGGACCTGGTGCAGACCAGAGCGTGGCTGTGGAAGAAGCCCCAAAGACTGCTGAAGGAGCCTCCGGCAGAGGGGCAGACGGGGTCTACCAGGAGGCCTGACACTGAGGACAAGGAGACTGGAGCCCCTGGAGCTTAGAAAATGCAGGCAGACCCTGAGTGTGAAGACAAAGCGGAAAAGGGGCAGGGCTAATGATGGCAAGCCAAGAACTCCAGAGGAAGAAAAAGATTATTCAGAAAAACTCTGGAACACTCCACAACTTTTACACAGAGAAAATCCAGACAAGAGAGGAGGACAAACAAGTAATCATATCCAAACCTTCCCCAAAAAATGAAAGCTGGTCACAAGCTATTGAAGAGTTCAAAAATGAGATGTTGAAGAAGATGGAAGAGATCTGTTAAGAAAATAACAGCTTAAAAGGCAGAATTTTGCAATTAGAAAGTGAGGCTCAGAAATCAAATGAACTGATAAGCAAAATGAACACCAGAAATGACCAGATTGAAAAGGAAAACCAAAAGATTATAGCCGAAAACTAAAAGATTATAGCCTAAAACCGGTCCTTAAAGGCTAGAATTGAAAAATTAGAACATAATGATCTCTCAAGACAACAAGAACAAATAAAACAAAGCCAAAAGACTGATAAAAGAGAAGGAAAAATGAAATATCTTAATGAGAAAGTGACAGACCAAGAAAATTGGTCGAGAAGAGACAATTTGAGAATCATGGGTCTTCCAGAAAAGGCAGAAATTAATAGAAACTTGGACTCCATACTTAAAGAAATTATTTAGCAAAATTGCCCTGAAGTTCTACAACAAGAGGGCAATATAGACATTGAAAGGATCCATAGATCACTCTCTACACTGGACAGAGAAAAGTCAACACCAAGGAATATAATAGCAAAATTTAAGAGCTTTCAAGTAAAAAGAAAAAATCTTACAAGAAGCCAGAAAGAGACAATTCAAATATCAAGGAGCACGAATCAGGATCACACAGGATCTGGCAGCCTCCACGCTAAAAGACCGCAAGGCTTGGAACACAATATTCAGAAAGGCAAGAGAGATGGGTCTTCAGCCACAGATCAACTACCCATCAAAACTGACTATATACTTCCAGGGGAAACTTTGGGCATTCAACAAAATTGAAGAATTCCAAATTTTTGCACAAAAGAGACCAGGACTAAATGGAAAGTTTGATACCCAACCACAAAAACCAAGAGGAACAAGAAAAGGTAAATAAGAAACAGAGGGAAAAGAAAGAAAACTTATAATTCTTTAAATTTGACTCTTTAAGGGCTTAAATAAGATCTAATTATCTGTATTACTAGGTGGAGAAATGTTATGTATAATTCTCTGTAGTGAACTCTATTCACTATTATAATATTCACTATTATAGCAACCAGAAGAATAATTCATAGGGAGAGGATAGGATACTAAATGGTCTAAGATGACATAGAGGGTGGGAAAGAGGGGGGACACCAAGAAAAATCTGAGTAAATAAGAAAAATAGGATATTCCATTACACACAAAGAGGGCATGGGAAGGGGAGGGGATAAATACTATCATAACAAGGAGAGGAAGAGAGCATTAAGAGGGAATAAGCAAAACTTACTCTCAGTATAATCAACC
>NW_025394718.1:0-1011 GCF_016433145.1 Gracilinanus agilis | reverse complement strand
TTCTTCTGATTACTATAATAATGAATACTATAATAGTGAATAGAGTTCACTACAGAGAATTATACATAGCATTTCTCTACATAGGAATACAGATAATTAGATCTTATTTAAGCCTTTAAAGAGTCAAATTTAAAAAATTAGGAGTTTTCTTTCTTTCCCCTCTGATTCTCATTTACCTTTTCATGTTTCTCTTGATTTTTGTGGTTGGATATCAAACTTTCCATTTATTCCTGGTCTTTTTTGTGCAAATATTTGGAAATCTTCAATTTTGTTGAATGCCCATACTTTCCCCTGGAAGTATATAGTCAGTTTTGATGGGTAGTTGATCTGTGGCTGAAGGCCCAGCTCTCTTGCCTTTCTGAATATCATATTCCAAGCCTTGTGGTCTTTTAGTGTGGAGGCTGCCAGATCCTGTGTGATCCTCATTGGCGCTCCTTGATATTTGAATTGTCTCTTTCTGGCTTCTTGTAAGATTTTTTCTTTTACTTGGAAGCTCTTGAATTTGACTATTATATTCTTGAGGTTTGTCCTTTCTGGGTCTAGTGTAGAGGGTTATCTATGGATCCTTTCAATGTCTATATTGCCCTCTTGTTGTAGGACTTCAGGGCAATATTGCTGAATAATTTCTTTTAGATTGGAGTCCAAGTTTCTATTAATTTCTGCTTTTTCAGGAAGAGCAATGTTTCTCAAATTGTCTCTTCTAGTCCTGTTTTCTTGATCTGTCACTTTCTCATTGAGATATTTCATGTTTCCTTCTATTTTATCAGTCTTTTGACTTTGTTTTTTGTTGTTGTTGTTGTTGTTGTTGTTCTTGCTGTCTTGAGAGATCATTAGCTTCTAATTTCTCAATTCTACCCTTAAGGGATTGGTTTTTGGTTATAATCTTTTGGTTTTCCTTTTCAATCTGGTCATTTCTGGTCTTCACTTGATGTGCCTCACTTTCCAATTGTGAAATTCTGCCTTTTAAACTGTTATTTTCTTGCCAGATCTCTTCCATCTTTTTCATCATCT
>NW_025394717.1:0-2041 GCF_016433145.1 Gracilinanus agilis | reverse complement strand
AAAAAAAAAACTCTATCTAACCCTACTGAGAAAGTCAGAAAGGAGAAACCAAAGGGAACAGGGGAGTGGGGAGGTCAAAAAAGGGAGGGGAGAAGAAGGGGAAGGGAATTCATTAGGCCTTTAGAAATAAAAAGAGGGGAATGACAAGGGAGAGGGCAGAAAGGGAAGTCAATCAAGGGAGGGGATAAGGGACACCAGCTCCAAGCAAACCACTGGTTTAAAAGAAAATAGTGTAAGAAGAAGGGGTGGGTCTAGAGGAGGATACAAAAATGTCAGTGAATGCACAACTGATAATTGTCACTCTGAATGTGAATGGGATGAACTCGCTCATAAAACAGAAGCAAATAGCAGAGTGGATCAGAAACCAAAATCCTACCATATGTTGTCTACAAGAAACACATATGAGGCAGGTAGACACACACAAGTTTAAGATTAAGGGCTTGAGCAAAATCTTTTGGGCGTCAAATGAGAAAAAGAAGGCAGGAGTGGCTATTATGATTTCTGACAAAGCCAAAGTAAAAATAGATATGATGAAAAAAGACAGGGAAGGTCATTACATCCTGATTAAAGGCAGTATAAACAATGAGGAAATAACACTACTCAATATATATGCACCAAATGGTATAGCATCCAAATTCATAAAGGAGAAACTGGCAGAGCTCAAGAAGGAAATAGATAGTAAAACCATAATAGTGGGAGATCTAAATATTCCCCTTTCAGATCTAGATAAATCAAACCAAAAAATGAATAAGAAAGAGGTAAGAGAGGTGAATGAAGTACTAGAAAAATTAGATTTAATTGATATGTGGAGAAAAAGAAATAGGGACAAAAAGGAATACACCTTCTTTTCAGCTGCACATGGTACATTCACAAAGATTGACCATGTAATAGGGCATAGAATCATTGCAAACAAATGCAAAAGAGCAGATATAATAAATGTAACCTTCTCAGATCATAATGCAATAAAATAATAAATAGTAAGGGCACCTGGACAGGCAAATCAAAAACCAATTGGAAATTAAACAATATGATTCTCCAAAACCAATTTGTCAAAGAAGAAATCATAGAAACAATCAACAATTTCATTGAAGAGAATGACAATGATGAGACATCCTACCAAACTCTGTGGGATGCAGCCAAGGCAGTACTCAGGGGGAAATTTATATCCTTGAATGCATATATTAACAAATTAAGGAGGGCAGAGATTAATGATTTGGGTATGCAACTCAAAAAATTAGAAAGCAAACAAATGAAAAACCCTCTGATGAAAACTAAATTAGAAATACTAAAAATTAAGGGAGAAATTAACAAAATTGAAAGTAAAAGAACTATCGAACTAATAAATAAGACTAGAAGCTGGTATTTTGAAAAAACAGATAAAATAGACAAAGTACTGGTCAATCTAATAAGAAAAAAGAAAGGAGAAAACCAAATTGACAGTATCAAAGATGAAAAGGGAGACCTTACCTCTAATGAAGGGCAAATTAATGCAATCATTATAAACTATTTTGCCCAACTATATGGCAACAAATGTAACAATTTAGGAGATATGAATGAATATTTACAAAAATGTAAATTGCCTAGATTAACAGCAGAAAAATAGAATCCCAAATCAGAAATAGAAATTGAACAAGCCATCAAAGAACTCCCTAAGAAAAAATCACCAGGACCTGATGGATTCACAAGTGAATTCTATCAGACATTCAAAGAGCAACTAATCCCAATACTATACAAATTATTTGATATGATAAGCAAAGAAGGAGCCCTACCAAATTCCTTTTATGACACAAATATGGTACTGATTCCAAACCCAGGGAGACCAAAAACAGAGAAAGAAAACTATAGACCAATCTCCCTAATGAACATAGATGCAAAAATCTTAAATAGAATATTAGCAAAGAATTAAGTAATTAAGTAGTAATTAAGCAAGTAATTAAGAAGATCATCCACCATGATCAGGTGGGATTTATATACCAGGAATGCAAGGATGGTTCAACATTAGGAAAACCATCCACATAATTGACCATATCAACAGTCTAAC
>NW_025394716.1:0-3422 GCF_016433145.1 Gracilinanus agilis | reverse complement strand
CAAAACTGGAGATGGAGCTCCTCCCCAAACCTCTAGCTTATGTCCTGCTCAGATCCTACCATGATCTTCTTTTCCAAACATTTTTGAGTCTGTGTATCTCTATGTATATCTAGGAGGTTTTATGTTCTTTGTAAGTTATGTTATGAATATAACAATCACAAGTTTGAAAGGGACTTAGATATGACAGATATTTGCCCTTTACCCTACCCCCATCCTGTAATTTTCTTCCAGAGAATTGAGAGGAATAAGGGGACTCTTGATCGGTCTCCCTAGTTCCATGCAAGCATGCATGCATGCATGCATTTTAACTTTAGCATCAGTAATATATCAAATTCCTAATGGGTAGTTATTTCTATATTTTTTTCTGCCTTTTTTGAGTCAATGTTATTTCAACCTTCAGCTGGTGTTTGAGTTTAGTCTATAATGATTCTTTGGGCTTATACTTCCTTACTCTAATCTTTATTGTTTTCCATTTCATATTAATTCACCCTAGTTTAGGTTTTTCATGTTAAATTTATTTTTAAATGAAATGGAATAGAATGACAGAGAATGTTTTAACACATCATGACAGACTCAGAAAGAAAGAAAAAAATCAGAATAACTATTATTTGAACAAAGGTACTAGCAAAAAGGAAAGAGGCCATTTATAGAAAAACATACAGTAAATTCTATCCCTCCTAGACCAACAATTGTACCTTTTGGCTTTACTATAAACTTCAGAGACTCTTCAAACAAGATCCAGTTTATCCTTCCAAGGCCAACTAATTTATCTTTTCTTATACCTCAATTTGATCACATGAGTCCCTCCACAATCTAATTCACTAGATATCCTTTTCACTCTGGTACCAAAGGTTTTGATTTAACAAACATTTATTAAGCATCTACTCTATGCCTGGCACTGTGTTTAGTGCTGGAATTATAAAATGAAAAAGAAAGCAATCACTGTGCTCAGGAGTAATCATTCTGATCTTCCTTATACCACTTCTAAGATTTTTTCCTTCCCTAGACTCAAATAATCCATCTTCCTTACACTCAAACCAAGCTCTAATTGGGCACAACGTCACTTGGTCATGGTTTATTTTATGTCTCTCAGTATGAATCCTCATATTACCAAGCACAGAATGCTACTTTCAGAACTTTGCTTTTTTTTTTTTTTTTTTTTTTTTTTTTTTTGCTTTCAAACACTAGCCAAAACCTGAACATTCATTTCAATCATTATCACAGACAATCAGTACCATGGAGATAGCCTGAACAACCTTCTTACCTACAGTAATATACACTGTTCTTTTCCCACTTGCAATGAAGAAACAACATATTCTTATACTAATACGGATCAATGGCTACATTGTCTTTTTTTCTCCTGATAGTAACTTTCTATTTCAATTCCAATGGCTCCCTATTACTTCTAACATATACTATAAACTCTTCTAACATTTAAAGCTCTTCACAATTCATCCCTTTCCTATCTTTACAATTTCATAATCCATTTTTCCCTTCCATGCACTCTTGACATAGTTTACTTTTTGCAAGGGCCTCACTACATCTCAATCACTGTGGCTTTGTGTTGGCTATTTGGCATGCCAGGTATGCTCTCTCCTCTAACCTCAACCTTTTAAGACTCTTTGGTCTGCCTTAAGACTCAGCTCAAGCTGAACTTCCTGTAGGCAGAACTAACCTCATATGCTTCCTATTATGTTTTTATAAGTGTCTCTTTTATAGCTCATGTATCTAAAGGTGAATTAAAGGAAGAGATTGAAGCAAAAAAAAAAGTTTCCAGTCTCCTAAGCTTCTAATACCTTCTCTTCTTGTGGTTGTTGTTGTTCTTCCTTTTCAAAGAGAACTAACGACATCCTGATTTCTTTATTTGTTGTTCCACTGATCTACTTTGTTCTCAAATTGTATTTTGCAATATTTTGCAGAGTTTGCAAAGTCATCAGACTCAATCTCTCTTCCAGAGTCACTGAAGTAAGTCAGGAGCCAATGGCTGACAGCCATTGGTTAGTTAGAGGGATGTCTTCCCTTCTTAGGCTACCTGAGAATCTACTTTCTATGGATTCTGTAAATGTTTTCTCTTTCATGATCATTTAAACTTCTTGCAGACAAGGACTATCTTTGGCTTTGTTTTTTTTTTCTTGGTATCCTTAGCATTTAACATCATTCCTGGTGTACAATAAGTATTTAATATATATCAGTTGATTAATGGTCTTCATGTAGCTGAATAAGTTAAGGTCTAAGGTATTCTTCTTGCTGTTGATTGTTTGACATAGTGGATAAAGAACAACCTTTGAATTTACAAAGACCCAAATTCAAACTCTTTCTCAGGCAAAAAATGTTGCTTGATATCATGGATGTCAATTAACTTATCTCAGCTGTCAAGATCTATTTATCATCTCCACATAATCTGATAAGGACAGCTTAATTGATAAGAAGTAACTGGACACAGGAGATGATCTTGACTGTTAAGTCATAGCTGCTTCTCTGAAGTACCATTGAATCACAACTTTATTATACATGAAAATTCAAATGCCCTTTCATCCCAAAGCACCCCTCGAATCTTTGCAATTGTGCAGAAATACAGATTATGTCATATCAAAACACAAAAGGTCTAATCGGGTTCAGAATAGAACAAGGCCAAGGCTGAATTTCAGCTGGCCCATTATCGAAAGCCAAGTCTGGGAATACTTTCTCAGGGACAAATAGCCCCCACTGGAGGAGGTTTTGTCTAAATTTTGTCCAGTATTGACCTTGACTTGTCTAGAAACTACTTTTGAAACAAAAACAGTTGTATTTTTGACCAAAGGAGAGAATGTTAACCTCTTGACTGTTGGTTTGCTAGGAGTTTAAAGATTTTCCTTAAGGCCACAATACTTTTCAACAAGAAAAGGTGTGGATCACAAAAGGGGTCAAAAGAGGAGTCTCAGATTTTTATCTATTTGAGACTGTTTCTCTTATTGGCTTCCCACACTCAGCCTCAATCTCCTCATCAGTAAACTGGGGTGAACAATAGCACCTAACATAGAGTTATTGGGAGGATCAAGGGAAGCACCTGCAAAACTGTAAAGCAAATAGTAAAGCACCATAAAAGTATTAATTACTATTATCATAGACTCTCATTAGTATTAAAAAATTATTTTTTTTGTTCTCATATTAGGTTCTGCTTCCTTACTTATATCATTAGCACTTTCTTAAGAGAAAACTTACTGTTTCATTGTAAGGGATAAAACTATGGTTGGACTGAATAATTAAGATTTTGGTTGCCAGGAATTAAGAACTTAATTTCAAATGAAAGACTCAAGTCAGAATGATTCTTGTGGTAGTTTATTTACATATAGAAAGAATGAAAACAAGGGAAATGAGAAAGAGACAGAGAGAGACAGAGGGAGAGACAGAGAGAGAGAATTGCTCCGGCCTGGTCCGAACCA
>NW_025394715.1:0-6052 GCF_016433145.1 Gracilinanus agilis | reverse complement strand
TTGCAGACCACTGGGTAGCTAGCTCTTCCCCTTTCAGGAGATTTATAGCCTTTATTATTCCAGCTATAGGTACACATTTCTTCATGAACTTTGTGAGATACCTTTCTGTTGAACTCCAAAGCTTACCCCAACTTACCTCTCATGGTCTTTCACATGTTATCAATGCTATCATAAATCTGAAAACTGAGACAAGCTCTCTGGCACAAGCTGTTCTCTAGAACCAGCTAGTATAGCACAAGATGGAGCATGTACCTTCTTTGTTAATCAATCTTGCTGCTCCTACATCAACTGCTCAGGTGACATTATTGCTGACATGTATAATCTCCAAGATGTCCTATCCAAGATCTATCAAATGGTGGAGGAAACAAAAGCTTTCCCCCACCTTAGGGTGGAATCCATTCTCTTGGGTTGCCTCTGCATTCAATTGGCTAGCAGGGACAGGCATCTTTGCTACTATAATTAGGTGGTTCTTTCTCATCATCTTCATAATTCTCTTTGGACAGCTTATTCTAAATTCTTGTCCCATGTGCTAGGGCAGATTTTGTTCAAAGATTCCACATCTCAGGGGCAACTGGGTGGCTCAGAGGATTGAGAGCCAGACCCAGAGACAGGAGGTCCTGGGTTCAAAGTTGGCCTCAGACACTCCCTAGCTGTGTGATCTGGGCAAGTCACTGGCTCTCTCCACTCTTCTGCCTTGGAACCAATACTCAACATTGATTCTAAGACAGAAGGTAAGGCATTTTAAAAACACATTGCATGTACTGGCCTTTGTAATGTAAAGTATGAACATTGTGATGGACTTTGCTAATATAAGACAATCCCAAAAGACTTATGTGAAAAGACTTATGAGAAAGAATGCTATCCACATTGAGAGAAAGAATTGTGGGAGTAGAAACAGAGAGGAAAAACAAATCACTTATCATTTGTTTGGGGTTTTGGTTTTAAAAGACTGCTTTATTGCAAAAATGAATAATATGGAAATATGTATAAGTGATAACATTTGTAATACCCTGTGGAAGTGTTTATTGGATCCAGGAGAAGGGAGGAAAGAGGGGAGCGAAAGAAAATAAAATATGTAAACACGGACAAATATTTTTAAAAAAATAAATTTAAAAAAAGGCTCCAGATCTACTTTGCAGATGCTTTCAACCTGAACCAACTCCAATCTATGTCAACAGTGATTCTTATGTTGCTAGTGGTGATTCTTTTGTTGACAGCCTTTATGAACATCCTGATAATGATCCCTTTAGTCTAGATCCAGATTATAACCCTTTCCCTGATTACTCTAGTCCAGCTCTATCCCCTTTTCTAATTGTGTCAGCTTTCATATTCTTCTCCAGACTATGTACTGTAAGAAGGGAAATTATATATATATGGTGTGGTCACCAGGAATCAATCAGATTTAGATTGATTCCATAATTAAAAATAGACCCAAGTCAGGATGGCTTTTATGGAAGTTTATTTACAATTAGGAAGGATGAAGGTAGGGAAATAGAGAGAGAGGAGACTCTGGTCCGGACCAGCAGAGTCCAGACCCGGTGAGAGTTTAGAGGTTAATTAAACAAGGCTACTAGCCACAAAGCCTTTATCAATTAGAGAGGCAAGAGAAGCCTCCTTGAGGGTAGAGCCTCCAGAAACTCCAGGGGAGACGAAAGGGAGTCAGCCTAATTTACCCATGTGACAATTCAGAGGGAAGCTGTCTGAGGTCTCAACCAGAGATCCTTCTACATCAAGTTCAAAGCGCCAACCGCCTCCACTGGAAGTTACCATCATTTTTGAAGGACAGCATCTTTTGTCACTTCCTGGCATCCACATCTAATTTCAGGTGGACAAATGGCAGCCTCAACACTGCTTTGAACTGCCCAAAGGGCAGTCCTTTGTTCTTGATTTGTTACTTATTGTCATGTGTGGGTCACAGATCTCCCCTCCCCACTCAGGGAGGTGGGATGCTATTATCTCTGATGACTAGAGTTTTAACTATGAATGGGGGTGAGCTAATTCCATTTACAAAGTACCCTGAAGCACATCACTTTCCTCAACTTCCTTGAGGAAGTAGACTTAGATCCCCAGCCTTTCTTACCTCCACCATTTTCTTTCTTCATTGATTCTCCACCTTGATTAGATCCTATCCTGCCAACCTTTGAGACCACTCTACCAGCACAACTCTCACCACCTCCTGCCTCATCTCTCAGTCTGGCACCCCCTACATTTTCATTCTTTTTGCCTGACAACTCTCTGGGCATCTCATGAGGAATTCCACTGAGTTCAGTATGCAATGCTCCTTCTGATGACTTTCATTATGGTGTTTCTACATGTGCACCCTGCACACATTTCTTCAGAAAAAAACTGGTATAAGAAATATACAATGTCCCCATGCCCATTCCTTGGTAAGTGTCCCATTAGCCATGACACCTCAAAGTTTTGTCAGGTATATCGTCTTGATAAATGTTTTAAGGAAGTCATGAATCCCACAGATACCACTCAGCTTCAAAAGGCTGCTACCAGACTTCAAACCCTTGGCAGTAAAGTTAGTCCTATTCCTCCCATTCCCAATACTGATACTGTAGACATGAAACTGTTATTTCCAATTTGAAAAATTTATAGAAGAAAGTCAAGGGGTTCTCTCTAGAACCCAATTCATTTACAAAGGCCCTTGACTGCAGCATTTCCACTCTTGAGGGTCTCCAACGCAATAATTTTTATTGTAACCTCGTGCCTCAGGAAGGGAATAGCCTATCTCGTTTTTCATCCATTGTAGAGGAATGCCCTCTATAGAAAGCTATGCTTTGCTTAGGCTGTGTCTAACCCAATCCTCAATAATTTGAGAAAGGATCAAAGAGGAAAATTAGAATCAGAAAATCAATAATCAATATCTTAATCAGTGCCTTGAGTATGATCAGATGGTGATCTATGAAATATAGGATGTAACTATGTGATTGGTAATAAGAATATAATCCCAGGCAAGAGTCTGTGTATGTAACCAGATGAAGCATGTAGTCCCAGGCTACTACCAGAGATATAATCTTAAGTGTATGTGTTACCATATTAATCATAAGTGAGTTACTATGTTACTCAAAAGTGTGTGAATCTATTTTATAATGTGCTTTATATGAAAATAATTAGTGTAATTATTTTATTATTATGTAATTATTAAGATTATTCAAAAGTCATCGAGGGCAGAAAAGCCCAAAGTGGACTCATGGTGGCTGAGACCATAGGGATTTCTTGGAAAGGAGAGTTGGGAACAATCATGAAACTATAAAAGAATATATATTTTGTAACTTGAGCTCTCAGGTTTCACACTGAGGATTCTGCAGGCTTCTGATCTCTGTGATTTTTCTGTCCCTAATAAAGCCAGATCTTTGCTCAGGAGGGTTTTCCAGGTTCTTTTTCTATCTGCTCCTTTTATGCTAGCTGAGTGAAGGGCAGTGACTATTTTGGAGCCAACCTAGATTTTTCTAAAGCCAAGGGCATCAACTTTCTCTCCCTCTTAACAAGTCTATTGTCTCTGCAAGGACAAGAAAAACTAGAACCTTTGCAGTTACCATTATCCCACTTTCCACTATGTTTAATGGTAAGCCCCAGAGGCAAATGGCCTTAGCAACCTAGTGTTTGATAAACTTAAAGATCCCAACTTTTGTGCTGACCTCTTATTTAACAAAAATTGCTAGGGAAATTGGAATACAGTATGGTAGAAACAAGTTATAGATCAATATCTCATACCCTTTATCAAGATAAGGTCAAAATGGGTATATGATTTAAATATAAGGAGTGATACCATAAGTAAATTAGGGGAACATAGAATAGTTTACTTGGCATATCTATGAAGGAGAGAATTTATGGCCAAAGAGGTGATAAGAGCATTACAAGATGTAAAAAGAATAATCTCAACCATACTAAATGAAAAAGGCTTTGTACAAACAAAACCAATGCAACCAAGATCAGAAAGGAAATAACAAACAGGGAAAACCTTTTTATAATAAATTTCTCTGATGAAGATCTCATTTCTCTAATCTATAGTGAACTAAGTCAAATTTCTAAGAATACAAGCCATTCCCCAAATGACAAATGGTCAAAGGATATGAATAAGCAGTTTTCATATGAAGAAGTCAAAGCCATTAATAATCATATAGAAAATGTTCTAAATCACTCTTGATTAGAGAAATGCAAATTATTTTTTAATTGAAAAGTTTTATTTAATTAATTTAGAATATTTTTCCATGATTCCATGATTCATGTTTTCCCCCTCTCCTCCTACTTCCCCCCACAACTCCCAGAGAAGGCAACAAGCTATTCCACTGGGTTTTACATGTGTCATTGATCAAGACCTATTTCCATATTATTAATATTTGCATTAGGGTGATTGCTTAGAGTCTACATCCCCAATCATATCCCCATCGAACCATGTGATCAAACAGTTGCTTTTCTTCTGTGTTTCTACTCCCACAGTTCTTTCTCTGGATGTGGATAGTGTTCTTTCTCATAAGTCCCTCAGAAATGTCCTGGATTATTGCATTGCTGCTAGTAGAGAAGTCCATTACATTCAATTGTGCCACAGTGCATCTATCTCTGTGTATAATGTTCTCCTGGTTCTGCTCCTTTCACTCCGCATCAATTCCTGGAGGTCTTTCCAATTCACATTGGAAATCCTCCAGTTCATTATTCCTTTCAGCACAATAGTATTCCATTACCAACAGATACCATAATTTGTTCAGCCTTTCCTCAATCAAAGGGCATCCCCTCATTTTCCAATTTTTTGTCACCACAAAGAGCAAGGCTATAAATATTTCTGTACAAGTCTTTTTCCTCATTATAGAGAAATGCAAATTAAAACAACACTGAGGTACCACCTCATACTCATCAGATTGGCCAATATGATAGTAAAAGAAAGTGAGAAATGTTGGAGAGGATGTGGAAAAACTGGGACACTAATGTATTCTTGGTTGAGTTGTGAACTGATCCAACTATTCTGGAGGGCAATTTGGAACTATGCCCAATGGAAGATAAAAATGTGCATACCCTTTAATCCTGTAATACCATTACTGGATCTGTATAGCAAAAAATGGGAAAGGACCTTCTTGTACAAAAATATTTATAGTGGCACTTTTTGTGGTGACAAAGAATTGAAAATTGAGGGGATGTCTATCAATTGGGGAATGGCTGAACAAATTCTGGTATATGTTGGTGATGGAATACTGTTGTGGTATAAGAAATGATGAGAAGGACAATTTCAGAGAAAGCTGCAGATATCTACATGGATTGATGTAGAATGAAATAAGCAGAATAAAGAGAACATTTTACGCATTAACAGCAAAATTGTGTGCTGATCAATTGTGAAAGACATAGCTACTCTCAGTAATAAAATGGACCTGGACAATTCCAAAGGACTTGTGACAAAGAATGCTATCCACCTCCAGAGCAAGAACTGCTGGAGTCTGATGCAGATAAAAACATATTATCCTTCACAGTAGTTTATATATGGTTTTATTTTGGGATTTTGGTTTTGTATGAGAATTCTCTGAAAACAATGACTAATATGGAAATATGTTTTGTATGATAACAAATGCGTAACCAAGATCAAATTGCTTGCCATCTCCAGCAGGTAGAGGGGAAAAAGGGAGACAATCTGGATCTTATCATTTCAGAAAAATTTGTTGAAACTTGTTATTCTATGTAATTGAGAAAATAAAATATCATTGAATTAAAAAAAAAAAGGTTAGCCACAGAGGTTTGAATGATATGCCTGTGGGGAAAACTGATGTGTGAACACATGCTTTATCATCCCAAAATTATGGGTGCTCAGCCATTTTTATATGGCAAGGTTAGCTCTCTTTGGGGGTTAGTTACCCTGGATGAGTTTTTCAGCTGAGGTCCTAAGGCTTATAGTTCCCTCCATACAAGCTAGTATGGTGTCTGTAGAATTGCTACCACCTGTCTCTGTTTTTGACCACACTGAGACTATGGGCAAACATGCTATTTGGAATATAGGCTCATGCTGGCATAGAATGGTTAGGAGAGAACATGTTGCAGACCACTGGGTAGCTAGCTCTTC
>NW_025394714.1:0-3840 GCF_016433145.1 Gracilinanus agilis | reverse complement strand
GAGCAAAAATCAACTAAGAAGTACAAAACTCATTCATTACCAAGGGCCTTAGAATGATAAGGAAAAGGTTGAACTCAAAGAAAATCATCTCTCATTAAAAGGGTCAGATTTTCCCCTTTTTTCTCTGCAACTATCTTCCAGGAATCCTAGGAATTGCCTTGTTTTATTCTCCCACACATCCTCAATTACCTCCATCCAAAGACCCTCAATCAAGGTTCTTTTCCAGTTATCGGGACAAGGGACCATTTGTGATATACCCAAAGACTGAGCAAATATACACGATATGTCAGTCATCTGCAAGGAAATAATTGTGGATGTTGCCTTTGGAACTGAATGCTTATGGGTGCAAAATCCATTCTATTTACTTAGATTGCCCAGGTCATACCTGAGGGAGACAGGGATATTCCCCAGAGAAGTTTTCTCTTCTCCCAAGGGTGAATTTGACAAAAGCCCTTAAACTCTCATGTGGAACTGAGGGAAATCTGCAGAAGTCATCTCCACCAGGGCAGAAAAATTCAACTGTGTTATCTAATTAGCTGAAATAGACAACAGTAGTAAGGAGAAATTTTACCTCCCATTATAAGAGGAAAGCTCTCCACAGAAATTTAAAGACTAAATGAAAAAACAACAACAACAACAACAAGGAAACCAGCTTGATTCTTGGCAAACCTGGATCTGGGAGAAGCTAGCAATCTAAGAAACTGGCTTAAAATGAGAGAGAATTTGAACAGAATTCTCAGAAATCAGTGCACCAGGTATCTACTGAATTCAACATTTCAAAGACCACAGAGCACAAAATACAGGGTAAATTCTTTTCAGACAATGATCAGATACTTTCATCTACCCCTCAACATGGGGATGGGGAGAGAAACAATCAAGGCATAGAATGGGGGCTTACCAGTATCCATCAAGATTTGCACATGGTAGGTAATGAAATGTTTTGTTTAGGGATACTCAACACATAGAAAGAGGTGGTTTCAAGATCTTTAGGAGGCACCAAGGACATCAGTTCCTATTCTCAACGACTTTCATGCCTGCAGACTCCTACTATAAAAGGGAATTCTTGGTTCTCTTTGCTTAGTTAACACTTGTTGGCAATAACTTTGAATCAACAAAAGCTTGAACTGGATGGGAGAAGCTTGAAAAACACTTAGTGAATTCACACCCTACCTAGTGTTAGGTGCTAACTCCAACAGTGAGAAATTTGTTCACACCCTCAGAAAGTGTGAACCCTCTTGATGAGTATTCATCCCTCTTGAAGGTGTGAACTAGGTCCCACAAACACTGTCCCCTGGGCAGTACTAGATAATTTGGAAGCTGTGATTGGCCCTTACAAAAAGGGGCAGGGACAGGAAACCACCATAAAAGCCATGAAGGCAGTCTGGTAAGGGAGGTCTGCTGAGGGATTGTAGAAGAGAGTGAACTCCAAGAAAGAGAGAATGAACTCCAAGAACAGAGTCAGTCCCCCCAAGAACATAATCACTTCAAGAAGGAAGTGGGCTCCAAGAAGAAAGTAGGCCTCAGGAGTCACCTTCAGCTCCAGTCATTGTCTTGGGTGAGTGGAAAGCTGGTTTTTCCTTCCTTTTTTCTGGAGATAGTTTAATTCTAACTGAAGGTTAACAAGTCCTTGCTGAGTCAGGCACTGGTGGGCAACGTGGTCGGCATCATGGTGGAGGAGGTACAAAAACATTCTGTGCACATGCTTGTGTCCAGATCATTGAAGAGGACCCATGATATGTTTGTGGCTGATAATGCAAAGCCAGTAGAATTTGATGAAGAGAGTCACAAGCTAAAGATGTCTGTCAAACTTCATACAGAGTATGGTCCTGGGTTACACATGCCTATTTTGAAAGGAAGTCTTAGAGAGAAAGGTTCTCAGAGTGCAGTGGATGCATATGGGCATAAACAGTATCCTGCCAATCAAGGACAAGAAATTGAATCTTTGGTAACTGGTACACATCCATATCCACCAGGTCCTGGTGTGGCTTTGACAGCAGATACCAAAATTCAAAGACTGCCAAGTGAATCTGCAGCACAGTCTCTAGCTGTAGCTCTACCTCCTTCACTATCCAGGATAGATGCAAACTGGACTTCAGCTACTGTAGGTGATATCTACCGCCATGCTGGACTTCCTGAACGTTCACAGCCACCTGGGTCAGCTGTGGCTATGATGGAAGCTGGAGCCACCAAGAATGCTTCAATGATGGCCAAAAAGGCACCTACAATGCCTAAACCACAGTGGCATCCACCATGGAAACTATACAGAGTCATCAGTGGACATCTAGGCTGGGTTCGATGCATTGCAGTAGAGCCTGGGAATCAGTGGTTTGTTACTGGTTCTGCTGATAGGACTATAAAGATCTGGGACCTGGCTAGTGGCAAATTAAAATTATCATTGACTGGACATATCAGTACCGTACGAGGGGTGATAGTAAGTGCAAGGAGTCCATACCTGTTTTCCTGTGGAGAAGATAAACAGGTGAAGTGCTGGGATCTTGAATACAATAAGGTCATCAGACACTATCACGGACATCTAAGTGCAGTGTATGGTTTGGATCTGCACCCAACAATTGATGTGCTTGCAACATGTGGTAGAGATTCAACTGCACGCATATGGGATGTGCGGACACAAGCCAGTGTACACACATTGGCAGGGCATACAGACGCGGTGGCTACAGTAAAGTGTCAAGCTGCAGAACCACAAATCATCACAGGAAGCCATGACGCAACCATACGATTATGGGACTTGGTAGCAGGAAAAACACGTGTTACCTTAACAAATCACAAAAAGTCTGTTAGAGCACTGGTTTTGCATCCAAGACATTACACATTTGCATCTGGTTCTCCAGATAATATTAAACAGTGGAAATTCCAAGATGGAAACTTCATTCAAAACCTTTCTGGTCACAAGGCTATAATTAATACGTTAAGTGTGAATTCAGATGGTGTGTTGGTATCTGGAGCAGATAATGGCACTATGTATCTTTGGGACTGGAGAACTGGATATAATTTCCAAAGAGTACATGAAGCTGTGCAACCTGGATCTTTGGACAGTGAATCAGGAATATTTGCATGTGCATTTGACCAGTCTGAAAGCCGATTACTCACTGCAGAAGCTGATAAAACCATTAAAGTATACAGAGAAGATATTTCAGCAACCAAAGAAACTCATCCAGTCCACTGGAAACCAGAAAGTATCAAGAGAAAAAGATTTTAAAGTCCAACATGTACATAATTGTACCATTGTTTTATTTTGGCTTTTATAAATGCATTCAACCACATTGTGCTCTATATAGGATTATAAAGCAGAAACTCAGCAGAAGTCATTACTGCTTCATCATATTTTACAATAAAACCCCCTTTTTCTTAAAAAAAAAAGTGTCAGCAATTTATTTTTACTCACTGGGTCATGAGGATCCAGATTTTACTCTAATGTAATTGATTATGATTTAATCATAGTTTAAACCACAAAAATATTTGTGGAGCAATCTGTGTCATATTTTTTCTAAGTCAGGACCATTCTTGGCCATTGGAAAAGCAGACCTAGTTACTAAAATTTGAGAAGCCTTTTGGCTAAGAGAAATGATGGACACCAACAAGGTCATCCATTCTCTGTGAATTTCATGAAAGCAGTGACTACAATGGAGGATACCACAGTCTGGTCATCTATGACATTCAGGAGGATCAGGGGAGGTCTCTTCCATTTTCTTCTAGTATGCTGATAGTTAATTAAATTTAAGGAGTAATCTACAAAGTCTACATGTAGAACTTTATAGGATATAATTGTTCATGGGAGCAAAAATCAACTAAGAAGTACAAAACTCATTCATTACCAAGGGC
>NW_025394713.1:0-11439 GCF_016433145.1 Gracilinanus agilis | reverse complement strand
TATAGAAACTAAACCCACAATGTCTAATCGCCAAGCCCTCCCTTCCACCCAGGACCCACAGGAAATTCAGGGAAGGGGAGGGATGGAGATGGGAGATCAGGGAGAGGTCCAGAGAAATGAGATAAGTCCAAATTTCCCTAAAACAAAATAAGCACAGACCAAGGCCGAAGCCAAGCCAAGCCGAAAGGCCAAAGCAAAAGCCTCCAGATACAGCAAAAGCCAGAAGGCAAAAGCCCTGTCAGTTGGAACTTCACCTCTATTTATAGCTTTAAGTTCTAACTGACTTTCTGAAGATTCTAAGATGTTTAACTGACTTTTTGTGACCGTTAGAAATTACAGAAGCAAAAAGTTTCTGTTAGCTACTTTGCATTATAGATCCTAGACCAGTGACGGGCAAATTACGGCTGGCCTGTAGGCTGGCCACGCAACATTATTCCTAATCTGACGAATACAATGAGTAGGATACAATACGATGAAACTTGGAAAGAGTTGCCTTAGAAACAGACTGACAGATTTTCTTTCCTTTGGCCCCCTCTTAAAAAGTTTGCCCATCACTGTTCTAGACAATATCCTCTTCCTTTTTTGAAAATTAAAGTTACATTTCAATTCAATATCATAAACATTTACAAGGGCCAACTACATGCCAAGAATTGCACTGTGAGTTGCTAGGCATACAAAGATAAAAATGCTCTCAAAGATGTGATTTTTCTGAATGGAACATTTACCCTTCTCCATCCTGTGGCATCTACCATTTTCCAAGATTTTTTCCCCCAAGATCTCCAAGAGTAGTTCATCAAGATAGATGAGGAAACCTTCCTCCCTCCCTTCATTGCAGAAGTATGGAATTTTGGAGGTGAAAATGTATTTGAAGACTTATTTGAAGTTTTGGTTAATTTTACTGAACTTTCTTTTCCTTTTCTCTTTTCTATTAGAATGTCTGGCTAATAAAGGAGAGAGAATGATATTCCAAAATGAAGATGACTAAAAAGAGTCGTCAATTAAAAATTTAAAAGAAAAAAAATGGCTTAGCAATAACATTCACCAGTCCTTTGGCATTCTAGGACAGTGGTGTCAAGTTTAAACAGAAACAGAGGCCAACTAAAGAACCCTGAGAGTACTTTTTTTTAAAAATCCTTTCCTTCTGTCTTAGAGTTGATGGGTTCCAAGTTAGAAGAGTCTTTAGGTTTAGGCAATTGAGATTAAGTGACTTGCCTAGGGTCACATAGCTAGGAAGTGTCTAAGGCCAGATTTTGGACCTTTCATCTCCTGAAGATACTTAATGACTTAGTTTCAAAATGGAATATTATCTATGTTTTATTATATTTTTTATTTTGTTAAGTAATCTCCAATTACATTTTAATCTGGTTCAGGCTGCACTCAGGAACACTGTGGGCTGCATGTTTGACACCTCTGGTCTAGGATATATTTTGTGTCATCAAGGACCACTCAAGCTCTCTTACCATCTGTTCATGTATCCACCTTTGTGTCTTTGTTAATAGTTTTTGTTGTTCCTAGTTTAAAGATCATTCTTTAAGTGCTGTATTTGGAGTCAAGACTATCTTAGAACAAATCCTCTGATACTAGCTCTCTAGTGAGTTTCATTTTTCTCACTTAAGATGAGATAACAAGCTATAATAACTTCTAAACAGTGTTGTTTTCAGGCTCAAATGAGATAAATAGATAAAAAATGACTACTTTGACAGAGAAAAGAGAAGCAATACAGAAGTTGAGTTTTTCAGCCTTCTCATTGTTATTTCTTCTCATCACTGTTTACTTAAGCCTGCCTGTCCTTTCTTTGACCCACTTCTGCTCCTCTATAGCCAACAAAAGTTCATTTTCCTTAGCATTGATTAGGAGCTTCTTGGCTCTGAGTCTCCAGACACTCTTCTAATAAGACTGTGATGTTCTTTTTTTTTCTTCCTCAGTTACTTGCCATTTCTTCCATCTTCCATAAATTTCTTCCAAAACAAAAGTTAGATTCTTGATTCCCCATATATGTACATCAGTCTCCTTCACTCTGCCACCTGCTTTGTTCCTTTTTCTTCCTCTTTGAAAAGCTTTCTGTTAGTGCCCTCAAATGTGGGAAACAGCTTGAGGATAAGTTTTGGAGTGCTGACCTCAGAATCAGAAGGACCTGGATTCTAGTTCTGCCTCTGATCCACACTGGCCATGACCCTGGCAAGGCATTTAATATGCCAGTGCTTTGGACAACTCTCCACCACTATAAATTGTATGAAAAGTGCTTCCCTGCATCCGTAACAGGAGTGCCCTGATCCTGTACTAGTGATGGTAGCAGGCCCTGCCTGCCTGCAATGATTCTTCCTATCCCTTTGGGCTAAATTGCCTCGGTAGAAATTTAAATCATTGGCTCATCCTTTTACTTTATTTTTAAAACTCTTACCTTCTGTCCTGGTAGTGATTGTAATTCAAAAGAGCAGCAAGGGGCTAGGCAGACATGGTTAGGTGACTTGGTCAGGGTCACACAGCTGGGAAGTGTTTTAGGTCCTCCTGGCCTCAATTGAACCCAGGTTCTCCCAGCTCCAGGTCTGGTGCTCTATCCACCATGCTACTCAGCTGCCCCTCATCCTTTTACTTTGTTTTCTGTTCTCCTAAAACCTAGGATATGTTGGATCATGTCCAGCTTTTCAGCCTATTTCTATTAAATTTTTTTCAGATAAGGTAAATTTTCTCTACCCTGTGCTGCCTTCTTTTCATTTCTACTGCAGCTATCAGTGCCTCCATGAATCAGATGATGACGATAAATAACACTGCTGTCCTCACAACGAAGATGAGAAGCAGGGGCTATTATTATCTCCGTATTAGAGCTAAGGAAACTAAGGCAGACAGAGGCTAAATGACTTGACCAGGGGCACATAGCAAGTGTCTGAGGCCAGATTTCAATGTCTTCCTGACTCCAGGGCCAGTGTTTTATCCACTGTGGCACTAGATACAAAATAATAGTATGTCTCATTATTAAACTGAACCTACACACACACACACACACATGTGTGTGTGTATATATATATATATATATATATTAGGAAAATTAGAGGAAAATATCCTTGACACTTTGGAGCTGTTGAAACGTTTGCAGATGGTAGTATAGAAAAGTATCATATTTATTTTTATACTTTACTGAAAGAGCATGGTTAATCTAGTCTCAGTGATCAGGCTCTGTAGCATGTACCACTTTACTTCTTTCTTTAGAGAGACTGGCTAAATTGATTAGAAAGAGTCAAGGGAATGAATGGGGAAAAATAGCGAAGTGGCTATCAGTGATTTACTGATTGTCTTAAGGACAATTGTTCCTTTTAACTTTATATTATTGAGGTTCTACCACTTATTAATATTAATCACATTTCTTCACCTCACATTCCCTCCCTCCCCACCTCCTTTAACAAGGACATCTGACAAAATCTCCACGATATATTAATAATTTCTTTCAAAATATCTTACCATTTACCATCTTGTGATCTTGCTGGATAGGTCTTCTCTGAAGACCTAGTTGAAGTTCAGTTGGGAAGCAAGTATTTCACTTATTAATTAGATTTGTCAAATACATACATGTGTGTACATACACACACATACACACTTGATTTAAATCTCATGTTTTTGTGTGTTCTTTTTAAGGTTTTAGAAGTCCTCTTACTGGAGCACCACCACAGTATTTGCAGAGACTTTCTCAACTGGCCATATTAGAATATGATACTATTCGTCAGGAAACGAGCAGAAGGTTTAAAAAAGATAAGAAACGAGAGCTGCCAGACTGCTGACAAATACCATTTGGAGTGATACTGCTTTCTTCACTTGTGTCGTGTGTGTGTGCGTGCGTGCGTGCGTGTGCGTGTGTGTTTTAGTGTGGGTTATTTTTTCTTGCCGTCATGCATAATATGATGTTCAATGATTTACCTAAAAATGGAAGTGTAAATAGCCAATAAATATTTTATATGTTTATATACTGAACAGTATGTGAAATATTTGTGAACATTACAAGGAGTCATTTAAGTTTATGGCTCATGGGAAAATATCCATAGCAGAAAATTTGTATATCTTATGACATAAACATTCACTATACTTTGTGTGCTTTCTATCAGTAATGCCTATAAATGGGCTATTAGTATGGATATATTTGTAAGCATTACATTTAGTGCATGGTTTTATAAGGGAAATTATCCTTTGGCTACACATACCACTCTCTCTGGGCTTACTCCTCCAACTCACACTGGCATTGGCAGATTGGATCCCCAGAGGTGGGGCTGCTGGGATTCTAGGGGTAACCCTTGAGTGGCTATCCTCCCAACACTTCCTCATGAGCCCCCAATGTGTGTACTTCCACTTAATCAGTTAGTAGTAGGTGTAGTTCTTTGGAAAAGCATTTTTCCAGTGTCATAACAAAAACAGTACTTGCCACCCCAGAAATTGCAAAAACTTTGGTATTCATGTCTCATCAGAACTTGCAGTAGCTTCTGCTCCTCTGCTTGGATGGCAGAGCAAAAATACCCCCTCAAAACCTCCAGCCCAGCCATTTCCCACCAGCTAACTCCACGATTTACACCCCCCTCCCCTTTCCCTCTTTTGGATGAGCCAATCATCTGGGTTTGTTCCTTATAGAGGGAAAAATTGAAAATAAATTTTAATTCTTTTTTAAATATACTTAAAGACAGAGCTTTTATATTGTAATTACCTCCACTCAAGACTAACTGAATCACCACCTCTCCCACTACCCACTTACTCAAATTCAATTTGATTTTAAGATCAAGTTGATATAATCAAAGTGGGTACAAATTACCCACTTACCCCATGTCTGCTAGAACAAGCCTATCACCTGAGGATTACTTCCATCTATCAAGAGGAAGTTTTGGAGAGGGGTTCAGGTAACTCTTATCCCACTTCCTCATTAAAATGTCTGTCATGAGATTGTTTTACCTTGTCAGGGGAGGTCCAAATGATGTAAAAGCAGGAAGAAGAAACACTTAGGTTTAAAAGACCATGTCAGCTCTCACTCAGTCCTAATAGACTTTGTTGATAGCCACCCCCATTGCTGTTAATAAACTGATTTTGCTCAGAGTCTATACCTCAGTCTACCTTTATTAAATTTACTCAAGACAGAGTGTGGTGTCTTGGCTGGACAAGTCGACTTGCTACCGGGCTGAGTCAAAGAGTGTTGAGCAAAAGTGTCCTTTGGAGGCTCAATCATTGGTCAGTTGGACTAGATAGGTTACTTGGCCACTGGGCACAACTTCTGCTAGACAGGAGTTGGACAGGTCACTCCATTATCAGGCTTTTCTCAGCTCAGTTCTCACTGGGACAATTTGATCCTCCAAAATTCCTGGGCTCACTCTTTGATGGAAAGCTTCAGTCTTTCATGATTTTCAGACCCTGGTTCAGTCAGTCAGTATTGCACTCTTAGGAAGAATGGTTTATGACTTTGGTTTAGCCATAGTGTTATGGGATCCACTTCTGCCTCTTTGATTCCCTGAAGATGTTAAATCTAAGGTTAATTACCTCCATGGTTCAAGTTCATTATTAGTCTTGTCTGACTCTTCATAACCCCATTTGAGATTTTCTTAGCAGAGAAACTGAAGTGATTTGCCATTTCCTCCTGTAGTTCATTTGACAGATAAGGAAACTGAGACAAACAAGATTAAGTGACTTGCACAGGGTCACACAATGTCTCATGCTGTTTTTGATCTCAGGACTTACTCCAGACCTGGTTCTCTATCCACTGTGCCACCTAGCTACTGTAATAGTTAAATTGGGATTTTGACTAAATAAGAGAGTTATAAAAAATGGTCACTGATTATTGTCCCCTAAGTCAGGAAAACCACTAGCAGCTTTTAACAATTTTGTTTAATTGGAATATTAGTAAAAAGAGGGAAATGTAGAAGGGAAAGAGGTAAGGAGACTGCTTAGCCTACCCTAAATGCTTATCTGGTGAAATGAAGCTTGCTCTCTGGGCAGGATCCAGGCAAGGTCCCAATGCAGAAAAACCCTTGTGAGCTAAGCTCACTGAGGCAGCAATGAACCCAACAAGAAAGTCCCTGACTCCAAGAAACTCTAAACCCAAAAGTTGAAGTCCCAAAACTGAAAACTCCAGTTGAAAGGCCCAAAGCTCCAAGTTGAAGTTGAAGTCCAAAAACCCCAAGGAGCGACAAGAAGTCCAAAGGAGAAGATCCAAGAAGCAGAGACTCCAAAGAAGAAGTCCAAAGGAGAAGCCTCAAGAAGGACTTCTCCCTTGGACAGGAAGATCAGGACTTTTTATAGTCCTTTTTCCATGTCACTTCCTGCCCCTTCCCCACTTTATGGGAACCAATCTCAGTCTTTCAATTTGCCTAGCACTGCCCAGGGGAGGGGCAGTGGCCTCTGGAGTTGTCACCCACTCTAGCAAGTGACTTGTGGACTCTCATACTTAGTGACTGGTAAGGTACTAAGTGGGGGTACTTAAGTTTTTGATTGTTTAACTTAAAAGTTGCTGATTAATAGACAAGAGTTTGATTCATTCTTCACAATCCCCCTGTGATTCTTTGGGAGACCAGTCTCCCCAGTGAATCATTTAACATAACCAGCTTATACCTCTAAAGATCTTCTAGCTAAAGGCGTATACAATATTGCACTTTCTGAGAGGAAATTACAATAGTTGGAGATCAAGAGAGAGTAAAACCAATGTTTGCTAGGCACATTGACAAAAAGCCAATTAGGGGGCAATCCCCTTTGGCATAAGAGTTTACATTCAGAATAAATGTGTTCAACCCCCTTCAGTTCAATCAATTACATCCCAAAGTTCATTCTGGATCTTCTTTATGGCACTTTATGTTTCTTTATGGCACTTTCTTCAAATAATTCAGTTTCTTGATTCGAAGAGTTAATGAGCTTCTTTTCCTGAAATTTTTCTCAAAAAATTTAGCTTAGATTTTACAAAAATTATACAATACCCTAGGAGGAAGTGGGAGTAATCTAACCTGTCTTGTATTAGGTTCAAAACAAGCTCCTTTAGTAAAGATACTACACCTTCATTTGTGGTGATCAGACCCAGTAGCATCAATTATAGTTCATAGACCATTGGGGTCTTATACAGATGATGAGCAGTTTGAGGGTCAAAGGTAGCAATGCAAGGAGAGAGAGAGAAAAAGAGAGACAGAGACAGAGAGAGATGGAGAGAGAGAGACAGAAAGAGAGAGGGGGAGGGAGAGAGAGACGGAGAATAAGAGGGAGGAGAGGGAGAAAAGGTCTTTGCCTTTTTTGACTTCTTCTTATACAATTGAGCTCTTTAAGCCTCAAGCCCTTCTTAAAGTGTAGAATGTTTATTTTACATTTCAATGTCTCTGACTTTACTACTTGTGCTTAAATACTGGAATTGTGAATGATGATAGCTTATTTCTTATCTACGTCCTGATCATTTCCACAAACTATTCTATGATGTTTGGTCACAAAATCATAGACTGTTAGAATTGGTCCTTATTTTGTGGATGAGGAAGCTACCACCTAGATTAAATGAACTGTCCAAAAGTCTTTTAGCATGTCATTTGTGGCCCTATATTCAGCCCCAGGGCTTCTTACTCCCAATCCAGTGCTCATTTTTGTATGCAGCAATAATTTGTTGTTGATGGACAAAGCAACCAGAAAGAACGGTACTATCAAAAAAAAAAAACCTCAGGGAATAATTTTGACCTTAGATGGGAACCAAGATGGCTAAATTTTCTTCCAGAAAACCACTATAAACAGATCTAGAAAATGCACCAGACCAAATCATGATGGGAATATCCAGGAAAAAGTCACAGGGAATTATCTCTCCAATCTAGTTCAGCAGGTAGAGACAGGAAGGTCATTACAGGAATGTAACTAAGGTATGACAGGAGCAACAGAAGTAGTTAAAGAGATTACCTTGGAAAGAAAGGCTAGCATGAAACTTTGAGGACCTGAGTTCAAATCTGACCTCAGATAATTCCTCCCTGTGGGACTCTGGACAAGTCACTTTTAACCCCCATTGTCTAGCCTTTACCACTATTCTGCCTTAGAACCAATACGCAGTATTGACAGAAGGTAAGGTTAAGAAAAAACCAACTTCAAGACTGCTTAGCTTTATGTGACAAGGAAGAAAAGGAGGATGAAGGAGAAGCAGCAGAAATAGAAGAATATGAAGAGAATGGATTCTTGAAGATAGAGAAGGCAACTCTGTACACAAAGAAAATAGCGGAAGCTAACAAAGCTAAAAATGATGCTGGAAGTGAAAATGTTATTTTTTTAAACCAGAACTAATGATCTTTATATTACATATGACAAAAATCAGACTTCAAGACTCTGGTTATCTGGTTATGCTGAATAATGTCAACCTTTAACAGTAGGACATATGTATGATTGCATCATCATGTGAAGAAAACAATGACTATTGAAAATCACTCTCATCTTCCAGAGCTTGAATGGACACTGAGGATGGGGTCAGACCAAGTGTATGTTGCAAGCAGAGCATTCCAGCACTCAGGGAAAGCATCAGGACAAGAGGAAGTCTCAGACCCATACTGTAGCTCTAGTAGACCCATACCAGGCTACCAAGATGGGGCAGATGCCAACTGGCAGCTCTGTTACCCTCTATCTAGTTCTGGGTCACATACCCAGGCCTGACTGAAAAAGGGACCTATACCTGGAGGTGGTACTTCCAGGCAGGCAGACCCTCAGCAACATAGTGGGAAAGAAGCCACCATTAGCAACAATGTGGCTCAGACTCTAGGTACAATGCAAGATCTAAATTCCAGCATCTAGCACCAGCAAAGGAATAATCAGAGCAGGAATCCCAGATGCAAGGGGAGCCTACAATTCTGTCACTCCGAACTAACAGATTTTTCCAGCCAGCAGTCTACTCTTTCTCACACCCAAATCCAAGTTAGGAACTTGCAATGAGGCGGGTGGTGGCGAAGAGTAGCCAGAAGAATGTGCAAACAAAATAATAATAATTATAATAACAATCTCATCATGAAATGCTATTATAGTGGCAGGGAAGCTCAAGACATAAAACCAAAAGATGGCAATGACATCAAAACATCTATAAGAAAAGCCTCAAAAACAAACCAAAACAAAACCATAGCCTGGGAACAAATTCAAATAGAATTTCTGGAAGAGATGAAGCAAGATTTTAAAAAGTTACAAAATATTTTCACAAATGAAAGCACTTGAAGAAAAAATTTAGATAAGAAATTTGAACTATGGAAGAAAGAAGCAATTAACAGTTTGGCACAAGAGGTACAAAACTCTGCTCAAGCAACAAACACCCTGAAAATTAGAATGGATTAAATAGAAAACAAATAGGAAAAAAATGACTTCATGAGTCAAGAAATATTAAAACAAAGTCAAAAGACTGGGAAAAATTTAAATTTAAAAAGTAAATACTTTCATAGCAAAAGCAACTGACCTAAAAACAGATCAAGAAGAAAAAGATAAGAACCATTGGATTATCTGAGTATCATGACTGAAAAGAATAAAAGAGTCTAGACAATCCTATTTCAAGAAATTGTTAACAAAAACTACCCAGATCTCATAAAACCAGAGAGTAGAGTGGAAACAGAAAGGATTCACCAGTCACCTCCTGAAAGAAACTCCAAATGAAAACTTCCAGGAGCATCATAGCCAAAATCCAAATTTCCAGGTCAGAGAAAAATACTGCAAATAACCAGAAAGAAAGAATTCAAGTACTGAGAAATCACAGTCAGAATCATAAATGATTTAACAGCTCCCACTATAAAGGCAGAACTTGAAGTACTATATTCCAGAAAGCCAAAGATATATGGGCCAACAGCCAAGAATAATATTCAACAAACCCCAAAACAAAGCATAATGCTAAAGGGGAAAAATGGACTTTTGTCTTATCTGAACTTGTCAAATAAAAAAATGAATACACACACATATACACACACATAACTGGGTTTCAGAAATGCATTTCACTCAGCAGAGAAATAGGAGGGAAAGGGGGAAAGAAAAGGGGAAATAAGAGGGAAAGCAAATTAAGGGAAATATTTGTTCAGTCATTTTTCAGTTGTGTCTGACTCTTGGTGACCCCATTTGGTTTTTTTTTATTGGCAAAGATTCTGGAGAGGTTTGCTATTTTCTTCTCCAGCTCATTTTGTAGATGAGGAAATTGAAGCAAGTAGGGTTAAGTGACTTGCCTAAAGTCACACAGCTAGTGTTTGAAACCATTGGACTCAGGAAGAAGAGTCTTCCTAATTCCACTTCCAGGGCTCTATCCACTACACCATCTAGTTGCCCTCAAAGGAAGTATTAGTCCTAAACAAAATAAGTTCAAAACAAGACAAAAATATTTATAGCTTTTTGAGGTAGCAAGGAATGAAAAATGAAGGGGTCGCCATAAATTGAGAAATAGACGAACAAGTTATGGTACATAAGTGTGATGGATACTACCTGTACTTTCATTTGGAGATGAAGGGTGTGATAAAGAAGGCAAATTCTGGCTCATGAAAATATAAAATATCTTTTTTAAAAAAAACCTACATATTTAGAACCAATACTATGTACTATGAAGAGTGGTCAAGGCTAGATAATGGGGCTTAAGTATCTTACCCCAGGGTGATAGAGATTTGAACCCAGGATCTCCAGTCTCTAGACCTGGACCTCAGTCTACTGAGCCATCTAGCTGTCCCCATTAAAATAGCCTCTTGATTAATTTCACAAATTCAAAGGAGGAGGGTCTACAGTTGGCCCAAGAATTTAAAAAATAAGAACCCACCTATGGTAATTTGAACCTTCTCTTGAATGGCATAAAAGAATAAGATTTTTAAGCAATTATTTGCTGTTATAAAAAATAAGTAAATAAATAATCTGAGTAGGGTCAAATGAAATGCAATTTGGGTGTGAAGGAGGATAATGGGAATATTAGGGTGTTTATAAGGTGATTTAAGGAGGAATGAAGGTATGGGAAGGTATATAGGAGATAAAGGAAATGGGGTATGTAGGAGAGGGCAGCTCAAATAGGTTTATTCCCAGAGGCTTGAGACAGAGGATACAGGGAGGAAATTAGGGCCAGCAAGAAACGTTTAGGCTTGACTGAAGGGTTTCTCTTGTTAGTTTCAAAGTCTCTTGAGGGAGGAGTTGAGAGGGCCCCTCCCTGCCAGTGAAACTGATAGTTGGAGGAAGTCTTGAGGTAGGTACTTCCTGCCAAGATGGATGCCCCCAGTTCTCTCAAGAAATAAAAGAAATGATTCCTTCCTCTTGAGCCCTTGTCTTAATTTTTGACACAATGATTCACCAGAGGGTTTGAATAGGTAACAAGGGGATTTATTAATACCAGGGTCAGTCAGAAGGGGGGAGGGGTTCAGGGTTTCTAACTGCTGCTAGGGAGAGGGGTGAGGGTGGGGGATGGGTCGCGGAGAGGTTTAGACAGAGAGACTCTGGCTCTCCCAGTCAGGAAGATTTGACTGCCTTTTAAGTAAAGTC
>NW_025394712.1:0-5305 GCF_016433145.1 Gracilinanus agilis | reverse complement strand
CTTCCCTTCCCTTCCCTTCCCTTCCCTTCCCTTCCCTTCCCTTCCATTCCCTTCCCTTCACCCTTACCTTCTGTCTTGGAATCAATACTGTGTATTGGCTCCTTGGTGGAAGAGTGGTAAGAGTAGGCAATGGGGGTTAAGTGACTTGCCCAGAGTCACACAGCTGGTAAATGTCTGAGGTCAAATTTGAACCTAGGACCTCCTGTCTCTAGGTCTGGCTCTCAATCCACTGAGCTACCCAGCTGCCCCCCCACTTCTTTTCAAATTCATCCTGTTCACCATTCTTTATAGCACACTAGTGTTCCATTATTATCATATACTACAGTTTGTTCAGTCATTCCCCAATTGAGGGAAATCTCTTTAGTTTCCAATTCTTTGCTGCCACAAAAAGTGCAGCTATAAATATTTTTGTATAAACAGGTCCTTTCCCATTTTAAATCTAATTTTATTATAGCCCTCTCTGATCATGTTTGCCACCCCCCATGTTTTTTAATTCAGTTAAAGTACCACAGATTTTTCTTGTAGTCCCTAATTTTAATTTGTGTGAGTCTTTGCATTTCATGTATTTCCTTCAAAATACATACTACTAAATTCTGCTTTTTAATACTTTCTGTAACTTTTTTCCCTTGTGGGGCTGGAGGAAGACTTCCATTCGCATTCACAGTTAATTGTTTATTTCTCTCTCACATAATTTTTTTATTTTTTAGAAAAAAAATTTTCCATGGTTACATAATTCACGTTCTTGCTCTCTTTTCCCCCACCCCACCCCCACTCCCCATAGCCAACACACATTTCCACTGGTTTCTTCCCGTGTCATCAATCAAGACCTATTTCCAGATTATTGATAATTGTCCTAGGGTGGTCATTAAGAGACTACATCCAAAATCATGTCCACCTCAACCCATGTGTTCAAGCAGTTGCTTTTCTTCTGTGTTTCCACTCCTGCAGTTCTTCCTCTGAATGTGGGTAGCATCTTTTCCATAAATCCCTCAGAATTGTCCCAGGTCATTGCATTGCTGCCAGTACAGAAGTCCATTACATTAGATTTTACCACAGTGTATCTGTCTCTGTGTAGAATCACATAATTTTTTACATCACTAAAGTGTGCTATATCTGGATTAGAGCACTCCATGACAGTCATAGTTGAAATTTTCACTGGAAGTTGGCCATTGCTACAAATCAAAGCTGCTTGATTTATTTTTTTTTACTTGTCTAAACTTTAGAAAATTATAGAGAAAATGTTAATGAGAATAGTAAAGAAAATGATGAGTTTAAAAGTGAGTCTGCATATATTTTGGACAGCTGCAAAGTTTCTTGTATTATATTTACTAGAATGTCTCTTATTTTTACTTCTCTATGCTCCCTATCCTCTCTTTATTGAAGAAGAGAATGGGGAAAGAGAAGTGTGCTCTGTAACATTGCACCATGTTTGATCCAATCAGCTTCTCTCCTCTTATCCTTCTAGTCTCAGTCCTTATATTTCAAGAATGTTTTCCATTTTTATGGATGAGTTCATCAATCTGTATTCATAGTTATGATTGCTAATTGTGTATTTTCTTCCATCCTATCATCTTAAACTTTTCCCCTCTCTTTATTTCTCTTTATTCATTACAAAGAAGAGAGGGGGAATGAATTTGCTTTCAGCTTTATATAATGAGCTTCTGCTTCCTTGCTCCTCTATCCATCTCCTTATATAGCCTTCAATCACAGATTCTTATGCTTTATTTCTTTTTTTAGTCTACTCATCATGATCCCCTACTTTAGGTATGTTTGCTTTGTGTCTTCCTAAATCTCCCCTTTTCATTTCTCTCTCTTCCTTTCCCCAAGCTGGTGTTATGATCAATTTAAATACTTCATGTATTTTAGTAATGAAATCTTTATATTTCTGTGTGTTCTATCCCTGATTCATATTGAAATGAAATTTAAGTGATACCTACCCCCCACCCCTTCCTCATTGGCATAGACTTCTACTTGTGACTGCAATTATAGGAAATAATAAATTTCCCTACCCTTCCTCACCTTTTGTTCCAAAAAGTTTACCTCCCTTTTCCTTTCATTCTTCTTTCAGCATTATTGAAACATAACAAAACCAGTTCCAAATTCTCCAGTTTATTTACCTCCCCTTTACCAATCCAGATTATATTAGGATTTTGAGGGAACATCTTTATCATTGTCCCATTTTTTAGAATATGAATGTTTCATGCTTGTTTAGTTCTTCTGAAAATTCACTTTGATTTTCCATTTTATTTTCTCTTCACATGTATATTTGTATTTCAGACGTTTTATTCAGCTTCTGTCATTTCATTAGGAATGCTTGGAAGACATCTTCTATTTGATTAAACTTTCAGGTTTGTTTGTTTTGTTTTGTTTTTGGTGTTCATTTTCCTAGCTGTTTTCTTAACTTTTGTTTCTATGTTAAAGGTAATCTCTGTTATCAGGGCAGAAAGGGTACTCTCTTAAACTTCCCTTTCTTTTTGCTGCCACCCTTAGTTCTTTTTCTTACAAGATGGCATGATGGCCTGAGGGCTGAGAACTCTGAAAGCCACCTCTCACTTCTGTGGACTGCTGATGCCTTGAAGGCTCCATACTTGCTCTAGGGCTTGGAACTTCAAGGTGTGGGCATTGGGGTGTATTACTGTTGGCTTAGGCACAGTTTCAAGTTCTCAACGTTAGTTAGCTTGGGACCAAGTTCATAAACTGGAGTAGTAGTTGTGGGGTGGGAAGAGCAGGGTTTGCTGTTGGCTTCTGCCAGTAGTCCTTGGTGTGGCTCTGCTGGAGGCTGTGCTCCCCTCCCACCCCAGTGAACCAGAGAACCCTCTCTACGTGCCTTTCATCTTGTTTTCTGTAGGAAAGTTGCTTCATTCCCCTTCTTGTTGGTCCGTCAAGAATATTTTCCATTTTTCTGGAAACATTTAAAACATTTACCCAGTATTCATTTTGAAGCATTATTTTAAGGATACTTGGAGAGCATTCTCAAAGAGATTTGTTATGAGAAAGATTACTGAAGTTATCATTTAGGAGACCTAACAGGAAGGGCTGGAGAATTCTAAAATGGAATGGAGAAGCAAGAAGTGCTTCTTGCTCACTGAGAGAGACTCCATGGTGGTTGAGACAAGTTGCAACTGATCCTAGGAGACCTCAGTTTACCAGAGATCCTAAAGGAAGACCATCACCTACTTGTGGGAGATTTTGGTAGAGACTATTAATCCCAACCTGAGTTGCAGGACAACTTGGGCTGGATTATCTCCCAGAATCTACCTACCTGGAAGAGTACAGCAGGTGGTCCTGGAGGAGCTGAAACATCACTGGAGTGAGTCTGGACTCTGCAAAAGGCAAAAGTTATGACAATTTTTAATTAGGGAAACTATGATAAAGGATAGGGATAGGGGTTACTCCACTTACAGACTAAGGGCAAACCCACAGGGTCAGGGAAGGGACTTAACTACACTAAACTGAGACTTAAGCAAGAAAGGCCCAGAGAACAGCATGACTGAAGTGGGAATCCTCACAGCAGAGGCCACTCTCTGTCTCTCATCAATATCTCTGATACCAAAAAGGACAATCAAAAACATCATAGGATTTAAATTAATATCCAACATTCCAAGAATTGTATTTTATAAAGTTTCTTAATAATTACTTGAAGTAAAAGGAAGAAAAGGGAAATATAAGTAAAAAAAAATCTAATTATCTAACAAAATTAAAATCACGTGGATAATTTCTCTTGGCACTCACCTCATGCCACCTCTACCAAACTGATCAGATCAAGAGAGAGCAGGAGGTGGAGCTAGACAAAATTTATAACCTTCCTTAGTCAGCACGCAAGGTGAGAAAGAGAGTGGGGTGCTGGGAATCATAGTTTTTAGGGTAAGAGATTCTATTTACATAACATTTACTTAAAAAAAAAGACATTCACTTATGGCTCTAATTACTAAACCTATGACTTGCCAAACCAAAATATTACACATTGGCCAACATCTTCTTGGTATCCTATCTCCTCCATAGGACCTATTACAATATTTGAAACATAGTTGGTATAGTTAGAGAATTTTGATTTTTTTGAATGTGACCTTTTGAGTTGAGTAACCTTACTCTACTCCACTAAAGAAGTAACCTTACTCTCCTCCACTTTTTAAACTCAGAAAGTGGAGAAATGAATAAGTTAATGGAAATGGGATGGTAAGAATGGTCTCCATATCACCAAATAGTAAATCATAAAAATGGTGCTTAACTATGTGGAAAAAAGACAAAGTTTGAATCAACAATATATTGAAGACAGTAGAAAATAATGATGCAAGTTTTCATGATAAGGAGAAAAAAAGAGATTGAGTTGGTGCCCATGTAAAAATTGAAAAGAGAAAAAAATAAAATAGGAATTAAATTGGGGAAGTAGAAAAATTGTTGAGATTTTTTTTATTTCATCTTCCAGGTGGTGCTTAACAAGAATTATAAATAGTATAAAAGTGCCTAAACTAGATTAAATTCTAATTCAAATATAATTTGAATTCTTTTTCTGGCAACAAAAGAGCAGGGGAACACAATTAAGCTTAATTAGTTGAGAATATAAGAGAAATTCATTCTAAATGCTACTCAGCAATAAAAAAAATCAGCATCTTCCACAAAGGAGCAGCAATGACTTAAAAAAAAATTCCAAACAGGATATCTGCATTGTTGCCTATTGTTAAGAATTTTCTTTGGAAATAATTTGTATATAACTGTTAAATCTATTTAATTGTAAATAATTCTAAGAATAATAATTCAATACATATGCCACTTCAGGATTTACAAAGCTCCTTCCTAATCATAATAATAATAATTCTACATTTCAATTTTTCACTGGCACTGAAAGGTGTAGCTTGTGATAGAAATAGTGAAAAATCATAGCTTTCTGATTTTTCCAGTAAATAAACTGAAACTCAGAGAGATTTTAATGATTTGCCCATGAACCTATCCATTCTTATTTTAAAGCCAATACTTTTAATAATACGCTTAATATTTTAGTGTTGAGAATTTAGGGGATTTGAACATTTTTCCATTGATTTCAATCATACTTAACAAAGATAAAATAACCCAGTTATTCGGATACTCTATTACTTAAGAATTCTAAAATATTACTTGCTAATAAATGATTAATTTGTTAAGAGAAGTAGCATAGTCAAAATTTTTCTGGACTTTTAAATGTAACGACAAATCACACTTTTGAATTATTTTGCTTTTCTGAATTTTAGTTTCCTCTCTCTCTCTCTCTCTCTCTCTCTCTCTCTCTCTCTCTCTCTCTCTCTCTCTTTCTCTCTCTCTCTCTCCCCAT
>NW_025394711.1:0-8783 GCF_016433145.1 Gracilinanus agilis | reverse complement strand
ATATGACCTCATTCATTCCTTCCCTACATTCAGCCATCCCCTTCATTTCTCCTTCTAATACCTACCTCACCTTTATCCCTCCTTTTAACTAAATATTGAAAGATTTATTCATTTCTCTATAACATTTAATTGGGGAGCAAAGTTAGTGAACTACCTAAAATCTTCTGTGACAACCAAAATGAAGTTAGCTAGGATAACATTCATTCTATTTAGCATCTCTATGATTTCATGGTCTCTTATGCAAGGTGTTATGGATTTTTGGTTTAGGAAGGTCCCCAATTTCGTGCAACAAGTACTGGACATATATGATTATTATAGATGGTGTGCTCTGACCCTGGCTGAATATATTTGTTTCATCCCAAATGCCATAGCCATAATTCTAACAATTTGACAATTCCTAGTGATCTCGAAAAATGTTTTCTCTCACCTGTGGCAATACTTCAACTCCATTACAACAAGAAAGAAAGATGCTGATTCTGGGGAACTAATAGAAAACATCAAACTACTATTCCAAGTATTGAAACAAATAAGGGAAGGAAAGGAATTGGACAAGCACACTATTCTCCAGCTAGAGATTGTGGAATCCAAATACCTAGGAAATAATACCACCAATATTGAATCAAAGGCCAATAGCAACCAACCGTCTGCAAATTCCATAGTTTCTCTTTTACCAATTGTAGATAGGACAATCGGGCAGCCTGGTGAAGGGGTAGTGCATGTAAAAGCATATAAAGCATTCACCCCAAGTGATATGGAGGTGCTGAAGAGGCGTTTTCCAAAAATTTTTGAAAAACCATTCAAAAGCATTAAAGAATTAAAAGGGGTATTCACACTATTCATTTTCGATGAGGTGGAATTTCTTTTAGGGGAATTTTACTCTTCCTCAAAAAAGGAAAAATTCCTAAACGAAACGAGGACAAACCCAAATTTAACAGCCTGGCCATTAGTCCACCAGGACTTAGATTTTACCCAACATACAAACCTTAGGTACCTGATCCGATGTAGAACTGATTTATTAGAAACAATGATTATCCACACCAAAAGGCCAAATTCATGGCAGAAATTTGAGAAATTAAAACAGGGAGACGAGGAACATCCTAGTAGTTTCCTCAATAGAGTTACAGAGGCAGCAGAGACAATCCTAGGATTACATGACACACATGCCCAAGAAACCATAGATCATATCCGTAGACGATTTGTAAAGGGAACATCAATCCCAATACAAAATTATTTTAGGCAAAACTGTCCACACTAGGAATCACTGCCACTGGAGGATGTAAGACAGCATGCTTCCTACATCCATGACTCAAAGCAGAAGGAAGCAAGGATAGCAAGGCAGAAAGACTCAGACAAGGACGAATTGATAGCAGACTTGAAAAAAACAGTTGAAACAAATAAAACGAGAAAAAGAGATAGAAGAGGTAAAAAATTTTGCCCTTCAAAATAGTAGGAGCCATAATCAATATAGGCAACCTACAATTAACACCCAAAGACCAAAATCATCTTCCCCTCGCTGTTACCTTTGTGGGAAATTAGGTCATATTATCTGATTTTGTGAATTTAAGCAACAAACTGACTTTTCCAAAAAATGATAATTATAATCAAAGAGTCAGAGGAACAAGAAGGACCTATTATAACTCAAAATGGTCCAAAGAGAAATGAGGAAAACAAGCATGATGGTTCATGCTGTAGCCATGCATGCAAGAAATTTAGCCATTCCCCATCCCTAGATAAAATCGAGAGATACATACAGATGGGAATGAAGCCAAAGTCATTATGAATCGAGATTCCTAATTTAAAAAGGTCTAATCATTATAATTTGGGTGTGAGAATGTATAGTCTGAGTGGGGAAAATAAAATTGAAAAACTGGGCAAAACAGAACAGATGTCTCAAGCAAGCTGCACAGAATATAAAGATACATCTGTGGCAGATGATCAACAATGGGAGGAAATAATGCAAATGCACAGAGAAATATATGGTAATAGTGAGGATAACTACAAAAGAGATCAGCTTTCTCATTCCATCACAAAAACTTTGGATGAGAAGCATAAGGACCATACAAGCATTTGCAACAGCTTGCATCATGAAGCTTTGCAATCTTGTGCAAAGTCATCAAAACCTTAAACTCCTCTCTTTATTCCAAGTCTAAAACAAAGGGCAGCTTGGATAAAGAACATTATGGAAAGGATTTACAATGTTTCCAGAAAGGAACACATTTAGTAACCTTGGGGGAGTTAGTTCAATCCCATTCACTTGCTTCAGACACAATGTCACAGAAAGAGGTTAGAGAACAATCAAATCAGTATGATGGCAAAGACTTAAAAGTGCAACCCACTGAGTTGCAGGGTGCTGGCAGCTGCTTAGGAAATTCTACACCCACCGTTCTCAACCCCTTAGCTGAAGAATTCCAACCAGAAGCTTGGGGAAGGGAAAGGGAGCAATTGTCATCTCCAGTAAACTAGTGTGATTAGTAACAACAGCAATGAAGTTTGTACAGTGATTGAAGACACAAAATATCTGACTTCAGCCACACAAACTTCAGGGCAAGATAGTGAACATCAGTCAGCTTCTGAGTCAGTAGTCGTACCAGAGGTGTTGAAGGGAACACAAACTATCTACCATACATTCCCGGATACAATGAACGGGAAAACTTCTGATTTGGAGCATGGCAGTTCTCTAAATGTCAGAGTGGATGGTGAATTAAACCAAACTTCCACTTCTGCTGCCCATTGTAATTGCCAACCTAAAGATTATGTGTTCTCTGCACAGTACAGCTTAATAACAAATGATAATGACTCTCCAGCTCTCAATGAGAGAGAGAGTATGCTCTCTAAGCCTGCTTTCTGTTGTTCTTCTGATTCTAAACTTGACTTGCCTGATGGTGCTTCAGGAAGTTCTAGTTTAGATACAAATGACCATACGTGATACTGGATCGATAATAAGTGCACACACAAAACTAAGGATTCTTTATTACCCCTAGTACCAGTGAAGTCCAATGACAGTGGGGAACCACTAGTTACCTTAGAAATTGGGGGGGTACACTATGAAGGACTATTGGACACTGGTGCAACTTGTTCCATTTTGCGCGAGGCACCCAAAGGATACCAATATCAGGGTAGTTTGAGAGTAAGAGGAGCTTCTGGGATTGCCCAAAAAGACCCGAAGCTAAAAGTTAAAATGGTAAAATTTGGTCCTCTGACTCTTGAACCACCTTTTTATTAATGCCATCGTGTCCTTCAAACCTCGTGGGACGAGATCTCCTATGTAAATTCGCTGCTACCATCCAATGCCAAACGGATGGGCAAATCTATCTACACCTACCCAAGAGATCTCTGAAACACCATCCCATTTTATTTTTAGACCCATGTAGTGAGGAACCCACTTACCAATCAAATGACAACATCTATGAGGTTCCTTACAATATTGCTGATTATGTGTGAGCTAAAAATTCTAATGAGGTGGGCAGGATTTAATCAGTGGAACCAGTAAAAATAGAGGTAAAAGAAGGCTTACCTCCAAGAATTCCTCAGTTCAGACTTAGCCCAGAGGCGATCGAGGGAGTGAAACCCATCATAGAGAGTTTATTGCAGCAGGGTATACTAAGATATGGCTTTTCACACTATAACGCCCCAATCATGCCTGTAAAGAACCAAGTCCATCACAAATCATAGCAAAAATACCACCCAAAGCTGCTTGGTTTACTGTTCTGGACCTGAGCTCTACATACTTCTCTGTTCCCCTGCACAGAGACAGCCAGAAGCTGTTCGCTTTCACATGGGAAGGCAAATTGATCCAATGGACCCATTTGCTCCAGGGTTTTTCAGATTTAGCTTTGGTCTTCTGTCAAATCCTACAGAGAGACCTTGAGTCTATCACTTTCCAAGACAGCAAAATGGTACATTATGTTGATGACATCCTGCTAATGTCACCATCTGCTGAAGTCTATTACTCTGATAGCGTACACTTAATTAAAGAGCTAGGCAAAAGGGGCCATAAAATTTCCAAAACAAAACTTCAATTTGTGAGGAAAAAAGTAAATTATTTAGGATTCATCCTAGAAAAAGGCTCCAGAAAGATTTCCCAAAAGAGAACACAAGATAAGCTGAGTTTGAGTTTGCCTAAGACCAAGAGGCAGCTCAGAGCAATCATAGGAGTAATGAGCTTCTGTAGAAACTGGATTCCAGGTTATGCTCTCATCACTAAACCTCTGATAGAGCTAACCAGAAAGGAAGTTCCAGAACTATTAAAACTATCTAAAGACTATGTCCATTCTATAGAGAAATTAAAATCACTCACTCTATCAGCTCCAGCCCTACATATCCCTGATCACAATAAACCATTCCTTCTCTACGTCCATGAGGAAAAAGGGATAGTTTCTAATGTTCTCACTCAATCATTCGGGAATACCCTAAGACCAGCTGCCTATTATAGCTCGAAATTAGATTCAGTAATCTGTGGAATGCCAAGCTGTTTAAGAGCTATTGCTGCTGTAGCCATCATGATTAGGAAAGCATCTTCCTTGGTATTAGGAGGTCAACTGAAGGTATTTTCCCCACACCAGTGGAATCTACTTTAAGAAACACCACACTACAAGCGGTCACCTCCCAAAGACTATCACAATACCAAGCAATCTTGTTGGCTAATGAAAACATAACTTTTCACTGGTGCAGAAACTTAAATCCTGCGACTCTGATCCCAGATTTACCTCTGGAGGGACAAAGTCTACACATCTGTGAGGATGCACTTAACATCGTGCATAAAATAAGGGTAGATTTAGATGATAAGCCCATGAAAAACCCTGATTTGACCTTATTCACAGATGGATTGTCATACATAGTAGACAATCAGAGATATACCAGAGCAGCTGTAGTGACAGCCTCTGAGACCCTTTGGTACTCATCATTACCATCCACCATAAATGCTCAAGGAGCAGAATTAGTCGGATTGATACCCACTCTGAAGCTTGCTGAAAATCGCAAAGCGAAAATTTTTACCGATTTGAGGTATGCTTTTGGAGTTGTGCATCATTCTGGTGAAATCTGGAAAAACTGAGGCTTCATTACATCCAATGGCAAACAGATAGCGTATGGAAATTTAATTAATCAGTTGTTGGACGCAATCCAATTACCAGCCTGAGTGTCTGTCATTCATTGCAAGGCTCATTCCAAGATCTAAAGACCAGTGGAATCAGGGAACAAACGTGCAGATATCACAGCCAAATTCACGGCAAGGTATGGACCAAGTACAATTGTAAACTTATCTTTGGTGGAGGAAGATGATCTCAAAAACGCATACTCCCCGAAGGAAGTGAAGAATTGGAAGAAACATCACGGTGCATACTTAGCTAACGGAGTTTGGCTGGGAGCAAATGGAAAACCTATGTTGTCTAGATCCCTGTATTCCACCTTCTGCAATGCATTACACCAAAAAGGGCATTATGGAAGTCTGGGCATGGCAGATTCTATAAATTGGTATTAGAATGAGCAGACTGTAATTCAAGGATGCAACAGAGGTTTTTGCTCTTGCAAGAGTCAACTGTAAACTTCCTGGCAGTTAGAACTCTTAAAATGTTCACAAAAGAATGTAAGATTCTTGAAGACAGACTGTCTTTTATCCCTACCACCTCACATATACTAGGCACTTTTTGAATTGATTTATACCCCTTCATTTTTCTTTGTATGTAATGGCACATATACAGATTCCTGCTCTAAATGTCAAGCATTTTAGGTCTGAAAAGTGCATATATGGAGCATATATGAAGTTGCTATGAGAGTTTCACAGAGGTGCAGAATTTGTATGCAGTTCAACCAGACAATTACAAAAGTCCACAGTCTGGGAGGGAAACCAATAGCCTATACACCATTCGAATGCTTACAAATCAATTACATCACTATGCCAAGGAGTCAAGGTTATAGATATGCATTAGTGATAGTGGATAGATAAGTGGCCAGAACCTTTTGCAGCCAAACATAACACTTCAGTGTTTGTTGTGAAAGTCTTACTGAGAGAATTAATATCCAGATTCTCTATTCCTTTACATATTGCTTCAGATTCTGGATCCCATTTCACTAATAAGATTTTAGCTACAGTTTATGAGACCTTGGGAGTCAAACAACATCGTCACTTGTACAGACCATAGTCCAGCGGACAGATTGAATGAGTGAATAGATGTTTGAAGACTCTAGTAGCCAAAATCTGTGCAGAATCTCATATGAAATGGCCTGATACTTTGCTGTTGGCACTATTCTACCTCAGATGCCAAACCAACAGCATTACACATTAATCACCGTTCAAAATGCTGTATGGCCATCCACCTTTCCATGGCAAGTCACCTCAAAGCATTCACAAATTATCACACCTGGGTATGGAATGCAAACTCTATGAGTACATTAAATTACTCAAGCAACACTTAAACCAACTTCATAAAATAGGCTTGATACATCAAAGAGTACCCTTTGATTTTAGTCTGCACAACTTCCAATCTGGAGATTATGTTTACATCAGAAACTTCACTAGGAAGTCTGTGTTAGGACCCAAGTGGCAAGGCCCATCCCGATAATTTTAACAACTCCTAGTGCAATCAAAGTTAAAGGGAGGGATCCTTGGTTCCATGTCACTCATGTCAAGCCAGCAAAAGACATGTCCCAACAACAACCACAAGACCCACTTATTATACAGCACAAAGATCAATTAGCACCAACCAATCATTCAAATAAGTCCACAGAAAATCCACAGCCTGTACATGAGACCACAGAAACAGAGTAGCAATCAGAACAACAATCAAAGCATGAATCAGAACCAGAATTAGACCAAGAACCAGTGAACAATCAGATATTACACCAAATTTTACACCCAAATGATTATCCCAATCCCAATTACAACTTAAAAGAATCATCCATAAACCATTATGACAATGAAAAAGAATCATCAGCAGAAGAAGACATAACACTTGATTTGCAATCAATCCAAGACCTAGACACTGACATCGACGAATAAATGAAAGTACAAAAGACTTTATCACGAACTCTTTTGTTACCTGTAATCATCTTTATTAAACCGCAAAGAAAAAAGAACAAAAGATTAATCACGTTTCATGGACATTTGAACTTTGTTCCTGACACAAGTCAACACACTAGAACATCAGTTCCAGTGCAAGATGACAAGGGCGGGTACATCAAACGACACAAGACAACACACCAGAACATCAGTTCCAGTGCAAGTTGACAAGCTTGGGATAACATCAAACGACACAAGTGAGGCGTTGCTGACTTCACAGATCATCACGAGGACAGCAAACTTGAGGACTACAAAAGACATCCATGACCAAATACACAGTCGGTGTATGGGACAACCATACTGTGAAGAGGAGCATCAGATCAGCGTTGGACCCATGCATTTGAAGAACAACTTACACCCAACAGAATTCTCACTGCATCCAACACTTTAGATGCCATCCAAGCAATACATAAAATTTGCAGAAAAATTCCGGTGGAGTAAGTATGTAACACTTCATTACACAGAGAGGTCACACTACACAACACATATAGCATTTTTTCTAACTTCACATCTACATGTGAAACACAAACTTACACCTAAGAGAGAAGTTTGTCTGCCTTAGCATAGTTTTCCTCTTAATTGGGTTCAGATACCTTCTACTCAAATCACCTGACATTTCTTGTAAAACATGTAAATATGTAAATATTTGCTTACTAACCCTTAGCAATAAGTTTTACTAACACACAGGAACAGTTAGTTAGTTTGATAAGTTAGAACAGGGACAGAATTTTCTAAACTTTCTTGTAAATATTATACATAGCTTAAGTCTATAATTTAATCAAAAGACTTACAAATAATATTAGTCTTACCTTATTCTTACTAATGTTTCTAACATAGACATAAATGTACTAACATATTCATATACTAAGTTTAGAAAATGAATTAGAATTTAGTAGCTTAGATTGCAGAAATTTTCTTAATTGATACTTTTGTTGTTAGTTCATGAAATTAGATAAGTACCTAGATAGAATTTATTACTTTGTTTTAGTTAGCAAATGTTAAGCTTTAAGACTGTTTGTGAATGTTTGCATTTAATCTGCTTTTCCTTTCTGTTCAAAAATTTTTGCAAAACTTGAATCCCCATTCCTTTCCTATGCCTCTCCCATAATCCATCTTAGTTTTAGCTTAGAATAGTCTTAGCATAGTTTAGGAGATAGTAACCCTTTTCTTATTTTGCAAAACTTAGATAGGGATAAAAGCATAGTTAGAATTTAGCTTAGAATAAGAGTAGTAACCCTTTAGATCTTAGCAACCAGAAAATGTTGCAAGGTGCAAATATTCGAAAGACAAATGAGCAGACTGTAATTCAAGGATGCAACAGAGGTTTTTGCTCTTGCAAGAATCAACTGTAAACTTCCTGGCAGTTAGAACTCTTAAAATGTTCACAGAAGTTCAGTTGGACACTGAGGCTTGAAGAGAGCTGACGTTCCAACTGAGGCTCTGCTTTTGGCTTTTGGCTTGGCCTGTGCTTTTGTCTCTGGACAATTTGAACCTAGCTGATTTCTCTGGACCTCTCCCTGACCTTCTCCATATTACTTCCCTGTTATTTTCCCTGAATTTCCCTTTGGGCTCTGGGAGGGTGGGTGGTTTGGTTTTGGTGACTAGACTTTGTGGGCTTTAGTTTTCTGTAGGCAAGTAGAACATCCTTAAATCAAGCTATCCCTTACTTTATTGATCTAGCAAATACTTTACTTTAAGACAGTCAAATCTTCCTGCTCTCTCTCAG
>NW_025394710.1:0-1036 GCF_016433145.1 Gracilinanus agilis | reverse complement strand
CTTACATTCCTTATGGAGACATAAAATGATATGGAGTAATAAAATGAATGAGGTGATAAAAATGGGAAGCTTCAGGTGCTTATGTAGAGAATGCAGTAACTGGACATGATAGTTGACTATAACCAAAAAGGATCTGTGATTTTATCAGCGTTAGAATTTCCTGGTGTGAGAATTCCTTCCACTAGTATAGCTTGAAATTCATCTGTGACTAGTATTTAGGCCATAGGGAGTCACCCAAAGCATTACAAGACTAAATGACTTGCTCATGGTGACCCAACCAGGGTCAGAAATGAGGCCTGAGCCTATGTCTTCCTGATTCCACATACAGCACTCAATCCATTATCCTCCATTTCTCATCTTAGTTATATATGAAAAGATTTGGGTAAATGAATCTCTTTGTACCTTAAAATGCTATATACAATAAAGAATTAAATTTTATGATTGGACTAAATATATGAGAATTCTAAGATAATACTGTGGTCACCAATTTTAAAATTAATACATCCCAAATCAAAAATAACCTTTAGCAGCTCTTATTTATAAAAAGGTGGAGAGAGTAAAAGTAGAGAAATGAAAAAGAGGTTAGAGGAGATGTCTATTCTACCACACTAAATATTTGCTCTGGTGCCTGTTCTACTCTGGCAGGGCTCGTTAACCCCAACTAGAGGGTCTGGTGGTAAATTAAACAAGGGTTCCACCTACGTGACCTCCTCCAAGAAGGGGAGGCCTCTCCGGAACTAATCTCTCCAGAAGCCAGGAAAGGAAGATCAGCTTCTCACTCAACGAAGCTCCGAAAGGAGAAGATCCAGGAGCAGTCTCACCAGAAGCAGTCCAAGATCTAGAGTCCCAGGTCCAAGTTGTAGCTCCAAGCCTCAGTCCTGGACCCAGATCCTCCAGTCCGAAAATTTGGGACAAAGACCTCTTGCACAAGAAATTCATCATCTTTTATAGTCCTTTTCACAACTTCCTGTCCCTTCCTCCACTTTACGGGAACCAATCGCAGTCTTTACATTTGCTACCCAGGGGATGGTCAGTA
>NW_025394709.1:0-1037 GCF_016433145.1 Gracilinanus agilis | reverse complement strand
CTTACATTCCTTATGGAGACATAAAATGATATGGAGTAATAAAATGATATGAGGTGATAAAAATGGGAAGCTTCAGGTGCTTATGTAGAGAATGCAGTAACTGGACATGATAGTTGACTATAACCAAAAAGGATCTGTGATTTTATCAGCGTTAGAATTTCCTGGTGTGAGAATTCCTTCCACTAGTATAGCTTGAAATTCATCTGTGACTAGTATTTAGGCCATAGGGAGTCACCCGAAGCATTACAAGACTAAATGACTTGCTCATGGTGACACAACCAGGGTCAGAAATGAGGCCTGAGCCTATGTCTTCCTGATTCCACATACAGCACTCAATCCATTACCCTCCATTTCTTATCTTAGTTATATATGAAAAGATTTGGGTAAATGAATCTCTTTGTACCTTAAAATGCTATATACAATAAAGAATTAAATTTTATGATTGGACTAAATATATGAGAATTCTAAGATAACACTGTGATCACCAATTTTAAAATTAATACATCCCAAATCAAAAAAAACCTTTAGCAACTTTTATTTATAAAAAGGTGGAGAGAGTAAAAGTAGAGAAATGAAAAAGAGGTTAGAGGAGATGTCTATTCTACCACACTAAATATTTGCTCTGGTGCCTGTTCTACTCTGGCAGGGCTCGTTAACCCCAACTAGAGGGTCCGGTGGTAAATTAAATAAGGGTTCCACCTACGTGACCTCCTCCAAGAAGGGGAGGCCTCTCTGGAACTAATCTCTCCAGAAGCCAGGAAAGGAAGATCAGCTTCTCACTCACCGAAGCTCCAAAAGGAGAAGATCCAGGAGCAGTCTTACCAGAAGCAGTCCAAGATCTAGAGTCCCAGGTCCAAGTTGTAGCTTCAAGCCTCAGTCCTGGACCCAGATCCTCCAGTCTGAAAATTTGGGACAAAGACCTCTTGCACAAGAAGTTCATCATCTTTTATAGTCCTTTTCACAACTTCCTGTTCCTTCCTCCACTTTACAGGAACCAATCGCAGTCTTTACATTTGCTACCCAGGGGATGGTCAGTA
>NW_025394708.1:0-5939 GCF_016433145.1 Gracilinanus agilis | reverse complement strand
TATATATATATATATATTACTTTAAGGTTGGCAAAGTGCTTTACAAATATTATCTCATTTTTGTCCTCAAGAACCCGGGGAGTTAGGTGCTAATAGTAACCTCATTTTACAGATGAGGAAACTGAGGCAGAGAGTAGTAAATCACTTGCCTATGGTCACAGAGTTAGTGTCTGAGGTTAGATTTGAAACCAGGGCTTCCAATATTCTGTATGTATGTGCTGTGCCACCCAGAACCCTCATTAGCTGGTGTCTTCCTTTCTAAGATCATCTTGCTTAACTTCAATTGCCCTAGCCCTTACTGCTCTTCTGCCTTAGAATGGATACACTGTATGTATTTAGTTACTTACATGTTCTTTTCCTCATCAAAATGAGAGCTCCAAGAAGGTAGAAATGTTCTTCCTATTTTTATTTTTAAACCCTTCCCTTCTGTCTTAGAAAGGATTATAAGGATCCATTACAAGGCAGAAGAGGGATAAGGGCAGGGCAATTGAAGTTAAGTGACTTGCCCAAGGTCACACAGCTAGGAAGAATCTGAGACCAAATCTGAATTTGGGACCTCATTTGAACCCCAAACCTCTCCTCTCCAGGCCTGGCACTCTTTTGCCTTTCCTTTTTTACCTCCAGTGCTCAGCAAATGTTTTTTGACTGGCTCCGAGATCCAGGGCAAGTCATAAGCTCTGTGGGTCCCAAGCAAGAATCTAAGCCTAGAACTTGCAGAAAAGGTGCTGATTTGCTTTGGGAGAAGCCCTTACCAGAAGTTTCTTAGGGAGAGTTTTTTTTGTGTCTCCAACACTTAGTACAGCACCTGGCATAGAGTAAGCCCTTAGGAAATGTTTGGTTATTTCTGTTGGTGACTGACATGACAAGATCAAGCAAAAACAGCATGAATCCAAGAGACACAGTCAGTTGGATGCCAAGACGGTTTGAGGGCCACGTTTGGATCCTCACTATTAGTCACAAGCAGATAGGTGGTGCAGTGGATGGAGCTTAGAGTCAGAAACACCTGAGTTCAAATTCGGCTCCAGATATTTCCTAGCTATGTGACAAGTCACTTCACCCCTGTTTGCCTCAGTTTCCTCATCTTTGAAATGAACTGGAGAAGGAAATAACAAACCACTCCATTGTCTTTGCCAAGAAAACTCCAAATGGGGTCACAAAGAGTTGGACATGATTGAAATGACTGAACAATATCATTGGCTATGGAAGCAACGAGAAGACAAAACCCATCCCCCATTGTGGACTCATGGCATCCTTGGTGCCCAATATCAAAAAGCTAAAAGTGCTCCATAGCATGTGATGAGTTCTTACCATGTAGATATTACTCCCAGTGTTTCCTCTAAGAATTAGAAAGCCATCCAGGTCGCCCATTGGAGGAAAGCACTTGAGGAGTGAAGAAAAGGGTGACTAAATCACTTTGCACATTTGCATTTGTGGAAAGTAAAAACTGCAAAGACAAAAAAAAAAGAAAAAGAAAAGAAAAGAAAGAAAGAAACTCTCCTGTTTGGCATTTACTGTTCTTTGCACTTTGGTCCCCACTTACATTTCCTGCCTTATTATATGTTACTCCCCTTCACAGGTTCTACAGGCCAAGCAAACTGGTGTTCCCTCTGTTCCTTATGTGTTCCTTATCTGTCTCTCACCTCTGAACCTCGGCAATGGTGGGCTTACCTACCTGGAATGGACTCTGTCCACACTTCTGTCCCAAAATCCTTAGTTTTGTTTTTTTTCTAGTTTCAACTCAAAGGTCATCTTCTCCATGCAGTCTTTTTTATTTCTGTTGAGGGCAGGACCATTACCATTCTTCTCCTCAGCAGGGTTCACAACTCTGAAGTCTTTCTTAATTTTGTCCCTATGCTTCATGCTTCTCAGTGGTCAATTAGTTACGATTGTCCATTTGAGCTACACGGTATCTATCCATATGTCTTACATGTATCTCTTTGCCTAAGCTGCCATTACTTTTTTTCTATTTTGTTTGTAACCGTTTTCTCCTTTGTTTCCCTCAAAAGAATGTAACTCCTTGTCGACTGAGAATGTTTCCACTTTCTTAGTATGATGAATTATAAATAATAGGCCTTTATTAAATGCTTGATAATTGGTTGATGGGGAAGCAAGGAAAGATAGGCAGCAAGGGAAGCAGACAGTGGATAAGGAGAGTTTGTAAATTAGGACTGAGGGGGAGGGTCATTGAAGGACAATACCTTCATAATAGACTGTAGAGGATGAGATCAGGGAGAGAAGTGGTTGATCTTGGTGAGAAGGGTCACCATTTCCTCAGAAACTGCAGCAAAAGAAGATGATATTGAGGGCTATATGAGATCTAGAATTGGGGAAAAGAAGAAGCTCATGACAACGCTCCAATGCCTTAGTAGTTTCTTGAACTGTGGTGGCCTCCATTTTGGCGATGAATTTTTGAAGTGACCTAAGCTGATTTCTTATAGTATGCATCCTTACTCAGCCTAGCAGGACTTGCCAAAGCTTGGACTTTCCTGGCATAGCATGCAGGATGCAGGGTGAACACCATGCCCCATGGTAACATTACAGGAAGAAAGTAGTAGAGGTTGTGATGGTTTCTGAGTAGAAAAGATTGAGGATAAACAGAACCATCAATAGCTTGATTTCCAAAGGGATCCTTTCAAGATGGAGGTTGAGGCAGGATTAGTCCCAGCCCCTCAGATCATAATACCATTGTGGGGGTGTCACCTAAATTTCAAACTAATACAAGTTTGCTAATTTTAATTTCTAAATTTGAACCGACAACTTTTTAAAGGGCTATAAAATGGGTAATTAGTAAAAAAGAAAATGCAAAGAGCTGAAAAAAAAATTACTCAAGCTCATTAACTTAAAATACAGCTATTGTGAAGTACTGTCTCATCTATATGAGTCTACTTGATACTTGGATGGATCTGTGACTTTATCTAGGGATTTCTTGTCATTTCCTGTGTGATTCTTAGCCATGTTTTCCCATAAATCTTCATAGAAGGCCTATTGATGTCACTCCCATACTCAAAAACCTCCAATAACTCCCTATTGCCAGAAAGATAAGCTAGAAATTCATCAGTGCTTAAACCCTACAACAACCTGGTTCCTATCACTGTTCCAGGATGATGTCATATTCCTGCCTTTCATGCACACCAAGTTCTTGCCAACTGGCCTACTTGCTGTTTCCTTAAATCAATACTCCAGTTCTTACTTTCCATGCTTTCACTGAAACTATCCTCTCCACCCCCAGCCTCCATCTGCCCTTTCCTGCCCTTTGCCACTGTGATCCCTAGGCTCCTTCAAGGTGCTCAAGTGCCCTCTCCCAGTATCTCCCTGGAGCCTTTCCTAATCAGCCTAGTTGTTAAGAGTTTCTTTTCTCCTGTCTGATTTTATTATTCTATGTCTATTTAACTATGCGTATATGTAATACCTCTCTCCTCCTGGAAGGGAACTTTCTTGAGGTCAGGAAGACAGGGATTGTTTCTTCCTTTCTTTTATATCTTTGTAGCCTCACTACTACTGGCACATAGTAGGGATTTAAAAAGCATTCTTTGAACTGAATTGAACTGAATTAGGAGAATAGAGAGTATTTCCCACATACATAAAGAAGGAAAGAGCATGCTGCCATTAGAGTCAGAAGAGGCAGCTTAGAGTCTAATGCTTACAAGTCTGAGGACTCCGAGGCCTCTCCCAGCTCCAACAGCCTGTGACTCTTAAGAGGGTCCTTGAAGGTCCTAGTTTCAAATCTGGTCTCAGATACTTCCTAGCTGTATGACCCTGGGCAAGTCACTTCATCCTCATCGCCTAGCCCTTACCGCTCTTCTACCTAGGAGCCAATATACAGTATTGACTCCAAGAAGGAAGGTAAGGTTTTTGTTTTTGTTTTTTTAATTAAAAAAAAAAGGGGGGGGGAGTCCCTGAGGCTGACACACTGAGAAACTAAGCCCCTTCTAGCACTGCAGTCCCTAACCACTAGGGGCACCCTTCCTTAGTTACGGTGGACAGGCAGGGGTAGAGATTTGGCGCCCCCTGCCCCAGGTAGTGAGCCAGATAGAGCTGCTTTGGACCGCCTTAGATAATTTAGAAAGGGAGGGGGACGCCAAGGAACATTCTAGCAAGGCCTGTCAGGAAGCTGGGGCAGACTGGTGGTTGGAAACAGGTGCTGGAGGAAGAAGATAGACAGAGGGGTGGTTGGAGTTGGGGGTGCAACTTTGCCATTAATGGACAACTGAGTGAGCATTGGGTGGAAAGCCGTGGTGGGGAGGGCGGAGCACCCACCCCCTTCCTAAGGGGCCAAGGGCACCTTGGTAGCCATTTTCAAAACCTGCTGTGGAGAGACAGGAGAGAGAAAAGGATTATAAAACAGGGGCGGCGGGTGGGGAGTGGGCGCTGATCTCTAAAGATTTTCTTGGATAATTTGGGGGAGAAGGAAGGAAGCTTACAGATGGCTGCTAAATGGGAGTCAGTTTTACTACATGGAAAGAAATGAATTCTAAATGTCCCCGGGCCTTGGACGGTTCGCGGGTCTACCGCCGCTGCTGTTTTGGCCGCTGCCACAGCCACAGCCGCTGCCGCCTCTGAGAACCCCAGAGAGACCGACCCTTTAGGAGTGAGATGACAGAAAGGGGTAAGACAGCCCGGGGTACAGCTAGAGGGGAAGAGAAAGGGGCCCATTTTATTCCCTTTGCCTCCTCTCAGCCACTTTCAGGAAGCATACATTTCCCCAGAACTATTACTTTTAGAAAGGAAAAGAGAAAGAGAAAGTCACTAATCTTAGGGAGAGACACCCAGTTAGGAAGGTGCCATTCGGAATACAATGTGAAATTAATGGGATTTCAGTGTGGTTTTTTGCGCAGTGGCCAGTCGATGGGAGGGGGACTTTTCAGAGGCTGGAGGAGGGGGTGCCGCAGTGGCAATTCGATGGGAGGGGGACACTGGAGAGGCGGGAATTGAGGGAGCTGAGGTAGGAGTGCCCCGCCCCAATGCGACAAAATGGGCGGGGTTTCAGACCTTTTCTAGGGGGGCAGGCGAGACTTGCGCATGATCACTTGGATTCTTAGCCTGAGACACGTCAGGTGGGTCTGGTCCGCAGTGCAGTGCAGAAGCTGAACTGGACAAGACGCTTCTTATTTTAGCTCCGTTTATGGCGCCATTCCTGGGCCTGTAGGCCGCAGTCCTCCGAAGAAAAAAGACCGAGAAGATGCCCTCACAACGATACTTCTGGATGCCCAGCGGGCGCCCAGAAGATCCCTGGATGATCCCGAAGGCTGTGCCCTGTGGATGGCAGCGGATGGCTGCGGATGGTGCTGGATGGCGGTCCGGTGGTCCAAAGGCCTGAAGACGTGGCACTAACCGCGGAAGCCTCACGCTGCGGTTGCAGAGGCAACAGCTGCAGCCGAGGTAGCAGCCGTGAAGGCGACAGCGGCGAACCTTCCGATGAACCTGTGGATATCCCACAGCGGCGGCGGCGGATATCCTACAGCAGCGGTGGCTATCCGGGGTTCTCTGGCTTCTGCCAGCCGTAGAAGCCGTTCCGTCTGCTGTAGGCATCCGCAGGCACCGCTGTGCAACAGAGAAGGACAGGGACCATTCGAGAGGGACCTGGCCACAGAGAGGTTAGTGGGGAGAGGGGGGTCATAATCCGGGCAGGAAAGGTGTGGATGGCGGGAAGGACCAGGGCCAGGGCCAGGGCTAGCGGCCATGAAGCAGTGGGAAAGTCAGCAGAGCTGAGAAGGAATTGAAAAGTTGCCCCAAATGGGGGTACTTGGGAGGGGGTTGGGGGAGGACCAGGCACTCGAAATCGCCACCAGTTCCCCCATGGGGTTGTCTCTTGAACTGATGCTGGGGACGGAAGGGGAGGGGAGGAAGGTTGGAGCTGGGAGCTGGGAGGAGCGGCTTGTGAGGAGAGAGCTGCTGGAGGATCAAATTGTTCAGGCTGGGGAGCAGATAGAAGATTGGGG
>NW_025394707.1:0-7034 GCF_016433145.1 Gracilinanus agilis | reverse complement strand
TTTGCAGATGCGCAGAAGTTACAAATTATGTCACATCAAAACACAAAGCATTGGCTTCAGAATAGACCAAGGCCAAGGCTGAATTTTGACTAGGTTCTTATCAGAAAGCCAAGTTGGGGAGTATCTTGGCCTTAGCTATAACAGGCAGCAGCATTCCTTGCTGTGTTAACAGTGTTAACCCTTTAAATTCAGGTTTGATAGGAACTTAAAGCTTTTCAGTAATACTTTTCAAGAAGAAATCACAAGGATCACAAAAGGGTTCAAAAGAGGAGTCTCAGATTTTTCTCTATTCTCTTATTGGCTTCCCACATATTCTCCTTTTTCTTTTAAATTGAGAAGGGCATCCACCTGTTGGGCTGTGTGAATTTCTCTTATGAGGGCCAAGGGAAACTTTTAAGTTACACAAATTTGGGGATGAAAAGAAAAGAGAACAAAAACAATGATCCAATGATTGCTAGGCGCATTGACAAAAAGCCAATTAGGGGGCAGTCCCCTTTGGCACAAGAGTGTACATTCAAAACAAATGCATTCAATTCCTCGTAGTTCAAGCAACTGCACCCCAAAGTTCATTTTGGATCTTCTTGATGCAGTGTAGGTCTCTGCAGGCATCTTCATGGTGTCTTCTTTCAAACAGGTTCTTCGTCTGGATTCTGGAGAGATGGCAAATTTCTTATCCTGAAATTACTCTCAAAAGAATTTAAACTTTATATTATAGATTATAAAATATACATTCTCCTCTGAAGAGGGTTAAGGCAAACATCCAGATCAGTTAAGGATACATGGCTGAGTTTTTGGATGGTGTGAATCAATTGTCAAAAGAAATTTAAAAAATTTTAAAAATCCAAAGAAAATAGAGGAAAAAAATAAGTTGTGAATGAGATGTAAAATATCAAAGTCTTATGTGCAAAAATGTAGGGGAAAATAAACTTATAGCAGGTCCTTGAATCAAGGCCCAAGTAAAGTGATTTAAGCAATGGTGCAATTACCCATTTAGAAGCCATGACTATAGAAAGTGACCACACTTAGAAGAGAAAGAAAAGGACCAAATTTTTTATGAGAAAGGGAAGTGTCTTTTCCTGGTCTGATTTGCCTGCACTTGAGCCAGGATGATGGCCAATCTTTGGTACTTAACTAGGATGAAGCTCAAGGAAGTCCAGCCTCTAACATATGTCAGAAAAGCTGCAACCCCGAACCCAATCTCTAAGTTTAAGTCCTTCAGTATTGACATGAGAAAGTTTTGTCAATCCTTCTTGGATTGGTATGATCTTTTTTGACCTTGTGGTGCTAGGCATTGTGCAGTTTCTCACCAATCCCATTGGACTGGGTGGTCTCCTTAACCTTGTGGCTCTTTTGTTCCCTTCTCCTGGAACCAGACAGAATCATTAATTATAGTCCCATAATATTTCCCAATTTGTGGCAGGTTTCCATAGACTAAGGCTTTGTGGGTATGCTTTAATATTAAACATATTACTGTGAAATCAAAAAGGATTAATATTGATAATTATGTACACAAAAATGAGAAAAAGTGAAAAAAGTCAATTATTCTATATATAAAAAAATTAAAGGAAAAGCAATAAGAAAATTAAAAATTCAGAGAAAATACGTTTTTAAGTTAAAAAATGTTTTAAAAATGAAAATTATATATACAGTTTAGATTTAACGAAATGTCTTTTACCCAAAAATCAGATCCATTTTCTGTATGAATAAAATAAAACCTCAACTCCCATATTATAATTCTGGGGTATTATTTGTTTCTTCATATCTGTAATTAGCTATTCCAATTGATGGTCAGAAATTATACAAATGAATTAATGTACAAGAGATTCAAACTAACTTTCATTGAAGCAACACTTGGGATGGGTACAGTTTCTTTAGTAAACAATGGAATATATTGGCTTGCTTTACATATTCAAATTTCTGGGGCTTCAATTATTATGTTACTTTGCTTTGAATATGGCAAAAGGAGGGAAGGGAGTATAATATTGTTTGACTTGAGATAAGAGTCAAGGATTATTTATCAATGATATCTTTCTTTTGAATGGTGAATCCAAATCAATAATCCATAAATGAGTAATATCAATTGCAAATCCAATTACCTTTACCTTAAATAGTAATTATTACCAATAGTATTTGAAAGTTTTCCAAGATTTACAGGCACAATGAAAAATTATAATGTTACAAAATATGATAAACAAATTTTTTCCTTTTCAACAATTTCTCAATGAATAAATTATCTAGTAATTCTTTTTTGTAATATAGAAAAGAGTGAACAACTTTGCTTGGAATTAGGTTTTCATCAATGTTATCTTGAGTAGAGAGGGTTAAGGCAGGGGCTGGTTATTCTCTTAACTTATTGAAATAATCAGTTTACTTTAAACTTTTAGTTCATAATACCAATCACATATTATTGTAAATAGGCATGATAAATTTTTAACAAATACCTTTTACACATAGTTTACATTTAAACATGTTTTCAGTTTTCACAAAGTAAAGTACATGTTTTGATAACATTCAATAACAATTTTGTTAAAACCCAATATTTGTATCAGTGTTGCTTGCAAAATTATTGTCCACATAACCTCAAAATTCAATGAGACTGCTAATTACCTCTTTAAGTTCTAAATTTATTGTAAGGAAGGAGTTAATAAGTTTGTTAGAAGTTCTAAGTTTTTAAAAGTAAGGAAAATTCCTTTTTTCTGTAGCAGCTTTTTTTTTTATCCTCTGACTAAATGATTGTACTTGTAAGATTTATATGTCTTGATCTTGATACAAAATTACTCTTCAAAGGTTATTGATTTTAAAACTTCAAAATTTTCAACCAGGTACCTTGGAATATTCCTACTTTTACAAATAATAGTCTTATTTCAGGTCCCTTATGATTACTGAGATGATCAATATTTCTAGTTAAATGCATTCTTCATTATATGTTATAATATTGACAAATTTGTTAATTAGTTTTAGTTGCATCAAAATCACTACAAAGTAAAAGACATTATAATAATATTAATGCCATTACAATCAAGTACATATTAACAATGATATCAAATTATTATAAGGGTTATACATTTTGTTATAATTTTATATTCTGGATTTGAATGCATTACTACAAATCACAAATATTATGAGAATACAATCTATTCAATTAACCTTTAAATACTAGTGAAATAGTGAACATAGGAGACATAATTTGGCTAGGATCTAGTAACTTAAAGCATAAATTTAAGTTGTCACAATAATTATTTTTGCATTTTCTAATATTATTTGAAATAGAGATAACTACTTAAATTGAACCAGATTTCAGAAAGTTACAAAATTAACATTAGCTTCTTATTAATTGTTTCCCTTTACTGAGTTTGAGTTAGTAAAAACTGTTGCTGAAAATATTTATAGTCAGAGACTCTCCCTCCTATATGTAGAAGGGGTTAAATTATTTTTGAAACATGTCCAAGGCTGCAGCCGCTTTTCAAGCGGCTGTGCTCTTTAACTCTTTAGTTACTGCATTTATACAATTAGCCTCATTATTTTAAAACCTTGATGATTTATCACTTCCAGATGAATATTAATTTAAACTTCTCTATATCCAAATTGTCCCTGATTAAAACTTCTTAACAAGGTTTCCTACATATACCAGTTATTCTTTCAGACCTCTGCTTAAAAAAGAATAAAACCTGTAGTCTGGCCTCTCTATACCTTAGGACAAATCTACATATTATTATTATTATTATTATTATTCCAGTTGACTCCTTATGAGCATAGGGCCGCAACCATCTCACGCCAATGGACTCTGTTCTGGGCAACTTCCCCCAGCTGGGCCCATGTCATTCCCACCATTTTTGTTTCATTTTCAGCAGATCTTCGCCAGGTCTGTTTTGGTCTTCCAACTTTCCTCCTCCCTGAAGGGTTCCAGCTCAATGCTTGTCTGGCTACGTTGTCTTCCGGTTTTCGTAGCGTATGTCCTATCCATCTCCACTTACGTTTCTTTATGTCCTGACTAATGGGGTACTGGATTGTTCTTTCCCAGAGACTAGCATTGGAGATCTTTTCAGGCCATCTGATGTTCAAGATGTAGCGTAGACATCTGTTAACAAAGACCTGGAGTTTATTGGTGTTAGCGCTCGTCACTCTCCAGCTTTCTGATCCATATAGGAGGACGGCTTTTACGTTGGTATTGAAGATTCGGAGCTTAGTGATGAGGGACAGTGTTTTAGAGATCCAGACAGACCACAGGGTGTTAAATGCCTGTCTGGCTTTGTTGATTCGGTTTCTGATGTCCTCATCTGCTCCATCGTCCTTACTGACGATGCTACCCAAATAGGTGAAGTGGTCCGTCTCTTTGATGTTTTCTCCCTGTAGTTGGATTGGCAGGTCCTGTCTGCTGTTGACTGTGATCACCTGGTCTTCTTCTTGTTGGTCTTCAGACCTGGCTTCTCTGCTTCTTCAGAGAGTCGTGCAAGTTTGGCTTGCGCATCCTGCTGCTTGTGAGAAAGGAGACAGATGTCACCTGCGAAGTCAAGGTCCTCAAGCTGTTTGGTGTGAGTCCATTGAATGCCCGTATTGTTGTCCTTTGTAATTCTTCTCATGGTCCAATCTATGACCATCAAGAAGATAAGGGGCGAAAGCATGCAGCCTTGCTTCACTCCAGTTTTCACTGTGAAGGGAGCTGTCAGTTTCCCATTATGGATGACCTGGCAGGTAGAGTCTTCGTATAACCACTGGATGATGTTGATGAGCTTCGGGGGAATCCCGTAATGCTGCATCAATCTCCAGATGATGCTCCTGTCCACGCTGTCAAATGCCTTCTCGAAATCCACGAAAGTCATGTAGAGCGGGGACTGCCACTCGATGGACTGTTCGATGATGATTCTTAGGGTGACGATATGGTCAGTGCACGATCTGTGCTGACGAAACCCTGCTTGTTCTATTCTCAGCTTCTTGTCCAAGGCCTCCTTCAGTCTTTCTAAGATGACTCTGGTCAGGATTTTGCTGGGAGCAGATAGAAGCATGATTCCTCGCCAGTTGCTGCATTGGGATAGGTCACCTTTCTTGGGTAGCTTCACTAGGTAGCCTAGTTTCCAGTCTGTCAGGACTTGTTCCTGTTCCCAGATCTTCTGCAAGAGGGGTTGTAGCATCTCCGCTGACATTTCTGGGTCTGCCTTGAGTGCCTCAGGGGGGATGCCGTCTGGACCTGCAGCCTTACCATTTTTCATGGTCTTGATGGCTTTGATGATCTCAACTTTGGTAGGTGGGCCCGTGTTCACCTGAAGCAGTTCGGTGGCTGGTGGTATGTCTGGAACAGTTAGTGGAGGAGGTCGGTTCAGGATTTCTTCGAAATGCTCTGCCCATCGGGCTCTCTGCCCTGCATCGCTTGTTATTGTCTTGCCAGTCTTGTCCTTCACTGGCTTGCTAGGGTTGTAGTTCTTTCCCGATAGAGTTCTTGTTATTTCGTATAGCCTCTTCATGTTCCCCTGCCCAGCTGCTGTTTCCGCTTCTTCGGTCATATCGTGAATGAACTGTCTCTTGTCATATCTTGCGCTCTTCTTGACTTGACGGTTTTAAATATTCCTTTTAAATAATGAACTAGTATCCTTATATAATTTGCACTTCTGTACCTCAGTACACAGTTCAGAATCATTGCTTTTTCTGTCTGAATAAAAAAATTTTTTTAGATTGCATTTAGAATCCTTGGTAAATTTGATTAAATATACATCTCAATATTTAACCTGTTGATATAATTTGGTGGTGGGATCAAATCTGTCCCCTGTCATTGTCTTATGATTTCTTTGTTCCCTTTCTTATGGCCAGTAAGAAATGGATGAAGAAATGTAGACAAATTATCTTGTTGATTCTCGCCTTAATGAGAGCAGAGAATATGATTTCTTTTAATCAATTAAATTCTCTTAGAGTTTAAAACACTCAGAAATCCATTGGAGATGTTATTTTTCTGAATTTCTCAAACTCCTCTGTCTGTCTTTCCCATTCCTCCGGAATGAATGAGAAAGAGAGAGATTTATTTTCTTCAAAATTCCATTGTGATCATAGACAAACACAACAATAAAACTTAAGATTCAAATTGATCAGACACATAGACACAACATATAAACACATAGACTGATCATGGACATATTTCCTGGGCATTTCACACATACTCTAACAAACATAAGTCATCCTATCAAAGATCAATAAATCATATCTTTCATTGCTAAAGAAATCCAGAGAAAAAAGAAAGTTTATTATTCAGAAAATGGGTTAACTCTAGTAAGGAACTGGCTAAACTAGGATGAATAGCTCCTCTGCTATTATCTCTCTTTCCTCTTTTGAAGAGAGGTTTTTAGGTGGGGGAAGGTCTCCTGCTAGTGACTTTTTCATTCGAATTTTAAAGCTCTGTTTTGATTTACTATGAGCTTTTTCCTCCTCCTCTGATTCTAACACTGAAACCTTAAATATTTCATTCTCTTCATTCTGACCAGATAACAAAGTTGTTTTTTCAGCAGCTGATGAAATTTTTTCTGATATTTGTTCTGATCCGTGCTCAGTATAATAATTTTTCAAATTATTGCCAACTTTTTGCCAGAATTCTAAGGGAATCAGGTTACAATTTTGAATAAGATCAAGAAATTTAGTGAGCTGTTCTTTACTAACTTTTACTCCCCATTTTCTGAGGATGTGCTTAGTTATATCAATTAAAAGCGTTCTTTCCTTTGATTCACTGTGTCCTATCCTGTTAATCTATTCTTTTACTTCTAGTGTCTTCCCTTAAGGGGAGAGTTCTGAAAACTCTGGATTTCTTGCCCTTCTTTGGGCAGAAACTAAACTGCAGTAATTTGGGAGTTGTCTGAGGGGGAGGGCAAATATTTACCTGAATCCAGCGATCCAAGGTACCTGTTCAGGCACCAATTGTGGAGATCTCTTTATCATCTCTGATAAGGACAGTTTAGTTGATAAGGAAATAAGGACAGGACAAGGGAAATGTCTTTTACTTCATGCTTCCAGCTCTGGCTCCAGGAGCATGGAGTTTATTATATATATTTCAAGAC